>NW_015386746.1:307101-383247 GCF_001527695.2 Protobothrops mucrosquamatus
GTTGGTAAAGATGATGGAATGTGTGGAGATGGCTAAGCTAAATTCTTTGAACAGAGAAAAAACTCCAACGTCTATATTTATGGCTGAGTGGAAACCCCTTATAGACATTTTGCATAAAGCAGGGAAAATACACTTTGAACTGTGGTTTTGATGAAAAAAAACTGGATAATAGAGAAAAAGTAGCTTTTTTGTAATCATAAACAAATTTTGTCATTGTACTTATATTTGCTGCAAAAGAAATCAGAAGCTTTTTCTATTTCTTTTTATTTCTTTCCCCACATTTTTTATGTCTTCTTTTGTTACTGCTTTTACTCTTAAAAAAATACAGTAACAACTAAGCAACAACTGTTACATCAACATATACAATGTTAAATCGAAAGGTTGATGCTTATACCCTTTCCACATTTCAAAACTAAGCAATGCATTTTATGTAACATGCAAATTGATGTGGTGATTATGCAAACTGAAGTGTGTTAATTTAGCATGCCTGATTTATGTAATTTCCAACAGGTGTTTTCATCCTTGCTCCTGCCAAGAAGCAAAGATAGCAAACAAGAAGCAAAGGTATTTTTAATTTAATTTTATCTTTTTAGTTACTTCTATCAGGAACAGATAACTTGTAAGGGATGAAGGTCCACATTCAACATTATGGGCAATGCATTAACACAACCTTTGCTCTGTGGTCATTTTCACCAACCCCCACTGAATAAAAATAAATGGAAGAGATCTTGGAAGATGACCTTGATAGACATACGCAAGAATCTAGTCAAAAGGGGCTGCAACAGTTTTAACATTTGAGAAACAAGATAGTATTTGGAAGTAGTTCAGACTGGTGTATGCCTGATATGAAGAGGCAAGAGGTATGGAACACAGATAGCAAACTCTGCCAGAAGCTCTGGAGATATCAGTTGAAGTTCAAAGGTTAAAATCACTTTGGGTCAACCCTATATTGTAATGTCCTGAATATACTTTTCACAGTTAGCTATGCATGCAGACATAATAGAGAGTAATCTTGCAAAGACTCTCTTAAGCAGATATATGCCATGATTACATGGAGAGTGAGAGAGAGAGAGAGAGAGAGAGAGAGAGAGAGAGAGAGAGAGAGAGAGAGAGAGAGAGAGAGAGAGAGAGAGAGAGAGAGAGAGAGAGAGAGAGAGAGAGGTGAAATTATACTAAAATGTAAGCTCAGAATTTATGAATTAGTATACAGTGTCCAAGCTGGCTAATTGCTCTATTATGCATTATTTTCTTCTTTTATTTGGTGGTGTTTTATGATTGTTTTTGTTAAGTAAGTTCTCACTAAAATAAGTAAAATTCATTCTGTTCTCTAAGGAAATTTGTCTTATTACTTTTTAACTGCATGGGCAGTAACTATTTAGTTACTAAAATAGTAACTATTTTAGTAACTAAAACATATAAGGAACGGTTGCTGGAATTGGGTATGTCTAGTTTAACGAACAGAAGGATGAGGGGGGACATGATAGCAGTGTTCCAATATCTCAGGGGCTGCCACAAAGAAGAGGGAGTCAAGCTATTCTCTAAGGTGCCTGAAGGCAGGACGAGAAGCAACGGGTGGAAACTGATCAAGGAGAGAAGCAACTTAGAACTAAGGAGAAACTTCCTGACAGTTAGAACAATTAACCAGTGGAACAACCTGCCTCCAGAAGTGGTGAATACTCCAACACTGGAAGTTTTTAAGAAGAGACTGGACAGCCGTTTGTCTGAAATGGTGTAGGGTTCCTGCNTTATTATTATTATTATTATTATTATTATTATTATTATTATTATTATTATTATTATTATTATTATTATTATTATTATTATTATTATTATTATTATTATTGTATTCCATTGAAGAAAATAGAAAAAACCCATCAGCTTCTACTCTGAAGGGTATTGCCTGCCTAAGGAGTATCAGATCCTCCATAATCACTTCAAGTGGAGACTGAGAAGATATGTGTTGTTAAATCTTAATTTGACAAGGTAATCACAAGAAAGATCAAAGACTGAGCACTTTACTGCCAACTACTGTTGTCTGGTTTTTTATTTTGTTTTGTGTTTTGTTGTTGTTGTTGTTGTTTTGCACTTCAGATATGAAATTTCCAGTAGTCCTCATGATAAAATGGCAAGGATTCTTATTATCCATTCAACAGGAAGTTATGAATGTGCCTTCAGCGCCAAAATAGTTATATATACATTTGATTAATACATAAATAAAAGTAGAGGAAAATTTAGCATATATAATAACTGAGTCAGACTACGGGTACAGATTAAAAACCTTATGACGCAGATATAATTCATATTTTAAATTTAATGTTATTACTTTTTTTTGAATTTCTTAGAAAAAAATAATAATGAAGGGGACAGGAAATAATATTTTCCTATACTGCACTAAACTTAGATTTTTATTTTTGTTTTCTGTGAAGCAAACAACAATTAGAAGAAAGCACATAGAATTTAAATCTATATCTGGGCTGCAAAAAAGCTCATCAGCACTGATGGCAACAAGTTTTCATAAAGTTTAGCCTTTTTGCTGCAGTCTAGTGTTTATCTAGATTAGTGGTTGCCTTAAAGTAGCCACTTTGGTACCATAATTTAAGAAAATTGTAGACTTTTTTCATCTCATTTTCCGTATGCTTTATGTTGCCATTCTAGAATTTATTTGCCGATGCTTATGTAATTTGTAACAATGTTTCATGAATCCATCCAGATAGTTTGATCTGGCAGGAATAGAATAGAATAGAATAGAATAGAATAGAATAGAATAGAATAGAATAGAGCTGGAAGGGACCTTGGAGGTCTTCTAATCCAGCCCCCTGCTCAAGCAGGACAACCTATATCATCTCAGACAGGTGATTGTCCAGTTTCTTCTTGAAAATTTCCAGTGGTGGAGTGCCCATGATTTCTGAGGGTAAGCTGTGATTGACACATTCCAATTAAATAATACCACCTACTGTATCAGGAACTCAGAAGTGCCTTCTCTTTAGTAGTGCCTACCTCAGGAATGAGGTTACTCCTGAGTTTTAAATACCTCCCCCAGGTATTCTATCTAAAGACTAGGTTTTCAGTGAAGATAAATTACATCCCTTTCTTCCATCTCTTTGTTCCCATCTGGGCTTGTTTCTTTGCCATCTTTATTCTTTTGTCTTAGTCTGTCTCTTTCTTCGACTTTCCTGCTCCTAGCCATTGCCAGGTCTTGTTATCTGCTTTGCTTGTAAGTGTGAGTCTGTTTTGTTATGAGGCTGGGTTTGTCCTTGGGCACCATTTTATTATTCACATTTGTTGCAGAAGTAGCTGTTTGGGGTTAGAGTTAGAGCTTAATCCTATGTGTGCTGTACAGAGTTGCAACTGTGAGTTGACCTTCCATAAGTAAATAAATACATAAAAAGGCTGCTCATCGTACTTCATGGTAGAGTCAGCAGTGCCAGGAACTATGTGCATCAATTTTTCTACAAGAATGAGTCTTTAATAAAGCTGAAATCAGAAGGACATTTGGACATTTGTGGTTGGGCAAATCACTTCAGATTATGAAGACAGTGAAATTGCCAAATTTTTACATAAACTTTCTCTAGAGAAAAAAAACCCTGATTCCTATTATATCATAACACTCCAAAATGAAAAAAAAAAAGTGATGCATCTTCAAATAGGGCAGAAGAGAAAAACATGCATTACCAGATGCTCTAAATGTGCACAAGTTAGAGGTGGGACAAACCCTTTCCTCAAATACCTACTCTAATGAAAAATGGCATATTTGCTCTCTCCAGCCATTTCAGAAAGACAAAATATAGCTATCTGGATGGGCAGAAGGAGCCTCTTACCACTGTGAGTGAAAACAATTTTTCAGCTTAAAGAATAAAAAGACTTACGCAAATAAAATATTTCAGGATCATTTGAATTTGCCTTTAGTTGTCCAACAAGTGTTCAAAGAAGAGGTGTTTTTTTTTAATATAGCTGCAGTAATTACACACTTGCTCAGCAGAATTTCATGATTTAACTAGCTTTCCAATCTTCATTCTAATTCATGAATCCAGTTTAAAATACAGTATATGCTGGGTTAATCCATAATACTTGCTTCTTTTCACATCTATCTGGACATCAACACACTATTGATACTGGTGAGTTTACTGTACATGTTTGTGAGCTGAGCTCAGAGCCATTAACCACAGATTGTTTTTTCAAGCCATGAGCTAATATGAGCACAATATGAGCACTATAATTACACAGTGCTAGTTTGCCACTAGGAACTATAGTTCTCATCCCAGCAATATAGATTCTTGCCTGAATATATACCCCTTCCTCCTGTTTATAAGTTAAGAAGGAGTTAAGAAGGAAGACTAATATTTTAGGTTTTTTTTTAAAAAAAATATTTGCATGGCTATCTATCTTAGAACCACAATTCTGGGCAGCTCATAACAGTTACATAAAATCAAACATCATTTTTTTAAAAAATCTAATATCCCTTCATCAATATTGCATCCAGTTTTGGTCACCACGATATAGAAAAGATGTTGAGACTCTAGAAAGAGTACAGAGAAGAGCAACAAAGATGATTAGGGGACTGGAGGCTAAAACATATAAGGAACAGTTGCTGGAATTGGGTATGTCTAGCTTAATGAAGAGAAGGACTAGTGGGGACATGATAGCAGTGTTCCAATATCTCAGGGGCTGCCAGAAAGAAGAGTCAAGCTATTTTCCAAAGGCAGGACAAGAAGCAACAGATGAAAACTAATCAAGGAGAGTAGCAACCTACAACTAAGGAGAAACTTCCTGACAGAACAATTAACCAGTGCCTGCCAAGCTATTCTACAAAGCACCTGAAGGCAAGGAGCAACAGATGGAAACAAACCAATGAGAGAAGCAACCTAGAACTAAGGAGAAATTAATCAGTGGAACAACCTGCCTCCAGAAGCTGTGAATGCTCCAATACTGGAAGTTTTTAAGAAGAGACTGGACAGCCATTTGTCTGAAATGGTATAGGGTTTCCTGCTTGAGCAGGGGGTTGGACTAGATGACCTCCAAGGTCCTTCCAACTTTATTATTATTATTATTATTATTATTATTATTATTATTATTATTATTATTATTATTATTATTATTATTATTATTATTATTATTATGTTTCAGTACTCAGCATAGTGACCAGTTTCAATTGATTTCCAAACCACTAACGCTAGCACATTGACAAATCTGCATTTGAGCTCTTTACCTCGTCATGCCAACATGACAGAATCATACTTGGGAGAAAATGAGAATTAGAACTTTAACTTAAAATATATAGCTGTAATAGCAGATTCAAAGCTAAATGAGTTTAAATGTGGCAAACACTAAATGATGCTAGTGAAGACAATTAATAAATCCGTTTATTTCAATAACTTTAGTCATGCTTAACAGAATGTTGTATTATAATTCAGGGCTTGAATCCAGTAGTGCATATCTTTTAATTTAGGAAATAAGGGTTTTTTTTTTGTAAAGTACTTTTGAATCCTAAGCCTTGGAAAAGATAAAATGGGATTTGTTCTACTGTACTATACTTCGTACATATGCTATACTTAAAAACTTGACCAATAAAAACTGAGAGGTGCTTTAGTCAAAAGATTGTTGTTTTTGTTTTATTTTGTTTTGGCTAAGAGTAGCATATGCATTAATCCCCAGGCCCAGTGGAGGTTCTGCTTCATGGAATTTCTGTGAATCTAACTCTTTATTTTGCAGAGCAGGTAAACTGAGTAATTAACAGATGGCTACAAAGATAAGAAATGGAAAGTTGAACTGCCTACAGATGGTGGACTAGTTCCCTTTAAAGCTATCTGTGGGTTGCATGACAGCCCAATATGTTGTGGACTTCAAAATGTGTTTTCCCACACATCCCTGATGTCAATATGACATTTCGCTTCTCATGGAATAAAGGTTTGGTGTGTGTATGTGTTTGCATGTGTGTAGGATTGGAGGAAGGCTGGCCAGATGGAGAAAGATAAATAGGAATTGGAATAACACAAAAGAGTGAGAGAAAATAGTTATGATCAGTCATTGGGATCCCAGTGCCAAATAAATTTCCTCAGAATACAGGGAGATTTTATTCCCCTGAGACCAGAAGATGTTCCTAGCAAGAGACAAAGCCCATGGTTCTTTCCTGCTTTACTTTTTTGTCCTTATTCCTTTATTTTCATGATATTTTCTTGTGTGAACCTGAGATTACAAACTCCCTCAGAAGAGTAACCAGTCCACTTATAGTTTATGAAATACTGTTGACAGTGAAATCCCCCAAAAAGATGTGTGTCAGGGGGGCACTTTAGGGGAGAATTGGATTTCATTATATGTAAAGACTTAACATCCACCTGTAAATTAAATCTAATAAAAAAATCATATTCGTAATTATGCTGTGATGAAATTTATACCTGCATGGCAGAATTTGCTACAGTGATTCTAAAGATTAGGCAAAATCATTTATGTTACTGGCATTTTAAAAAAAGTTGAAGAACAACAGACATAATGTATTAGATTGCTCTATTTAATATAACACTGTGTTACATGTAAATTTTCTCTGAAATATGCTTTAGATAGGTTTTAATTTTTTAAAAAATTGAAATTTGCACTGGAACATTTAAGAGTTATAACAGCTGAAGAACAATTCAGTTCTGTTCATCATGTTAGCAGGGTGATACAAATTTATACAGAACCAACTCAGACATCTCTGCCTAGGACAGAATGAATTACAGAAATAATACAGGATAAGGGATAATTTCTTCACTCCTAGGGCAAATCACATTAATAGATTTTGTGACAGTTTTGTGTGTGATGTGACAGAAAAATACTTACCTTTCTAAAGTGCCTCTTAAGGAAACAAAAGAAAAAAATGTGGGAAAATTAGTATAGAAGAAAGAAAGGGTTTTTTATATATAAAATCAGATTTATATGTGTTTGAACACTCTTTCACTGGCCTTTGTTTCTAGGTAACAAGGATAAACAATATCAAAATAACATGTACAATTTAAATATATATTTTGTTTTGGTGGAAAAAGAGCAACAAAAGGAAACACAGATGTAAAGGTTGTCCTGTCTCCCTACCCACCTACAATTTCTTTGCTGACATGCTGGAGCAGCAAAATGTGAGATTTGAATAGATAAGTACAGAAACTATGTGGAAGGAACAATTCAGGGATAAAGATGAATCACTGTTTCTAGGAGAAGAAAAAGATTATCAGACATTATGTGTATTTTATGCACATTAGTATTCGTAGCACTCTATTATCTTCCGTCCCTTTGGCTTTAACTACTACCTAATATATACATTGAGGGTTAATACAGAGATGATCTTCAGCTCTTTCCTCAGACATAAGTAATCTGGCCTACCAAGACATGTTTTGCCCCAAAATCTGCACAGAACCTCTCTGTATGTTCGATCAAAGCAACAACAACAACAACAACAATGTGTGTCCAAGCATAATCCAAGGTGCTTGTTTTAAAGATAATCATGGGCTTGTTTAATTTACTTTGGACGGCACACTCAAATAAAGAAGAACCTTTTCACCGGTGATTCCTCGTCTTACATTTGCCCCCCCCCCTGGGGAACATCAGTCAAATTGCTACAATTAAATCTTTATTGGCCTAGTCCTGCACTTGGTCTGGAAGATTCAACTGGTGCAGAGTCAGCTGACACACTGTTGATTGGGTGCCAGGCCATGCACACACTGCTCCTGTGCAAATCACAGATTTTAAAACCCCAAGAGATATTACCAAACCAACTCTTCCCAAATCAGAAGTTAATTTTGGAGATGTTTCTTGTAGCAGTTTTTTCATTCTCAGATTCTATGCTCTTTACTCGATCCTGCATTATGGGTTGCATAAGATCACGTGAAGTGTTAATACCACTTTACAATGCCTTGGTAAGGCCAAACTTGGAATACTGCATCCAGTTTTGGTCACCATGATGTAAAAAAGATGTTGAGACTCTAGAAAGAGTACAGAGAAGAGCAACAAAGATGATTAGGGGACTGGAGGCTAAAACATATAAGGAACGGCTGCTGGAATTGGGTATGTCTAGTTTAATGAAAAGAAGGACTGGGGTGACATGATAGCAGTGTTCCAATATCTCAGGGGTTGCCACAAAGAAGAGGGAGTCAAGCTATCTCCAAAGCACCTGAAGGCAGGACAAGAAGCAATGGATGGAAATTTATCAAAGAGAGAAGTAACCTAGAACTAAGGAGAAATTTCCTGACAGTTAGAACAATTAATCAGTGGAATAACCTGCCTCCAGAAGCTGTGAATTCTCCAACACTGGAAGTTTTTAAGAAGAGACTGAACAGCCATTTGTCTGAAATGATATAGGGTTTCCTGCCTGAGCAGGGAGTTGATCATTGCACAGTCAGCTAGATGTTCAGACTGGATTTGGCATTTTTGTCTACCTATTGAGTCCTTACCAAAGACCTAGGATAGAGAGATATGGATGTTTGATGGTATTACAGATATTGTCGCAGGATGGAAGCAGTTCCTAGTAAGGCCATCTTTTGCAATTGACTAATGTGAATTTGTCAATGCCAATGGTGTTCAAGTGGTGCTCCAGTTGTTTTGGGATTGCACCTAAGGCACCTATTACTATTGGTACTACCCTTGCTTGCCTTCGCCACTGTCATTCTATTTCTATTTGTAGGTCTTCGTATTTTGTTATCTTCTCCAGTTCTTTCTCATCTATTCTGCTGTCTCCAGACATTGCCATGTCCACTATCCAGACTTTTTTGTCTTTCTTGTTGACAATTGTTAAGTCCGGGGTGTTATGTGGCAGGTGCTTGTCTGTTTGAATTCTAAAGTCCCAGAGCAATTTAACTTCATCATTTTCTATGACTTTTTCTATTTTATGATCCCACCAGTTCTTGCTTGCAGACAAATGATATTTTTTGCAGATCTTCCAATGCACCATTGTCATGCCACTGCTTGTAGTCAGTCTGTGTGACCTTCTTGCAACAGCTTACCACTGTTTCTTCACCTTCTTTGCATAGGCAGCACTTACTAGCTGTTACTGTTTTCTCAATTTTGACTTTCTATGCATTTGTCCTTAAGGCTTGTCTTGTGCAGCCAGAATTAGTCCCTTGGTCTCTTTCTTCAACTTTCCTGCTCTTAGCCATTGCCAGCTATTTTTTTAGTGTACTGGCCATGTAGTGCTTTGTCTTCCCATGCCTCCATGCTGTTCTTTATTTGGTCTTTCTTGTAGACCAGTTTGGTCTCTCCAGTAGTCAGTAAGCCTTCCTGATATACTAACTTCACTGCATTTTCATCACTGTCCTTCAAATATTCTTCCAAAGCCATTTTTTCTTCTTTAACCATCTGATGCACTTGCAACATTCCACACCCACCTATTTGCCTTGGTAGATAGAGTGTGTCAATGTCACTGCATGGATGAAGGGCATGATTCATTGTCATTATTTTTCTGGTCTTCCTATCCATTGCTTTTAGTTCTGCTTGAGTCCAGGCCACTATTCCTGCTGTGTATCTAATGACTGGAATTGCCCAGGTGCTGATTGCCTTCATGGTATTTCCTCCATTGAGTTTGGACTTTAAGATCTTCTTCACTCTCTTGATGTATTCACCTCTAATCTTTTTCTTGACTTCAGTGTGCCTGATGTTGTAAGCTTGAAGGATACCCAAATATTTGTAGTAATCTTCCTCATCCAGATTCTTAATGTAATTTTCATGGGGCATCTTGATTCCTTCAGTTTTTACTATTTTTCCTTGTTTAATAGTAAGTGTGGAACATTTGTCCCAGCCAAACTCCATTGCAATATCTTTGCTATATACAGTGTTGAGAGTGATTCTATTTCAGATGATGTTTTTCCATACAGCTTCAGATCATCCATGTAAAGGAGGTGGGATAGTCTGGCAGATGTTTTTGATGTTTAATAGCCATGTCCTGAGTTATTCGATATTGTTGATAGAGGAAACAGTGCAATAACAAATAGTAGTGGTGATAATGAATCTCCTTGAAATATTCCTCTCTTGATATTTACCTCTCCCAGTCTCTCACCATTAACCTGCAACTATGTCTTCCATTGTGCCATCAATCGTTGTACAAATTTTCTGATGTTTCTACTGACTCCTGTTATTTCTAGGCACTTGATTATCCAGTCATGGGGCAGAGAATTGAATGCCTTTTTGTAGTCAATCCATGCCACATTCAAGTTGATCTTCCTTCTCTTGCAGTTTTCCAAGATCATTTTGTCTATTAGGAGTTGATCTTTTGTTCCTCTGCTATTGGGGCGGTTTCCTTTCTGCTCAGGTGGAAAGAGATTGTTTTCAACTAGATGCTGTTGTACTGCATCAGCTACCACACCAGTTAGCAATTTGAAAGTTGTTGGTAAGCAGGTAATTGGCCTGTAGTTGCCTGGTGTTGCCCCTTTTGCTGGATCTTTCATTATTAGATAGGTTTTCCCAGTTGTTAGATTATTATTATTATTATTATTATTATTATTATTATTATTATTATTATTATTATTATTATTGTTGTTGTTGTTGTTGTTGTTGTTGTTGTTGTTGTTGTTGTTTCATCAGATCCAGTCTACTTCTTCAGGTTTTTCTAACCATGATCCTCCAGCTGATTCAACAGGCACTTTCCTTTTCCATGAGTATGTCAGGCTCTCTCTTTCTTTCTTTTTGCTGCAGAAAGAAAAACCCCTGCTGAGCAAAATGCTGCAGTGAGAAAAGCTTGTCCTTTCTCCTTTTGCTTTTTGCTTTATTCACAATTATTTCCTTCTTGTTCCACAGATACAAAAGACTTCCCAGTTATACATGTGAAATGCAATACAATAATATTCCAATAAAAAGGAAAAAAATGAACCTTAGCATCAAGAAAATGACTTCACCAAGGAGCATTCTCTTATAGGATGAATCCACTCCATCCTGCAGGCTCCAAAGTCTAGCTGAAACACCCAGGACTTGATGGATTTCTAGACCCAAAGTGTAGGTGGACAATCTGATCTCCAGGGGAAACTACTGGAGAAAAAGGAGGGGAAGCAACAACAGAGAAGGCCCACTGATGACATTTCTGAAAATACCTCATGTCTTCTCTCTTCTAATAGCAGCTTACTTTGATCACTACGTATTTTCTGTATCTCTGAGGGTTCCTATTCTCCCTGATCATTTCCAGTCTCTAGTTCCCCTTGTGACAAAATTCTAACTTCATTGGTTACTCCTGGCAAACTCCTACTGCTCTGCATACAATTTTAACCTCATTAATTATTCCCTAGTGTCTAAGCCAACCATCTGAGTTGCATAGATTTAAGAAGAATTCTTAATACTTGTATATTTTAAGTATTATTTAAGAGGTGAGTTGAATAATACTTTTGAGTTATGCTTTGTTTTTCGTTTGACTTCATTTACTATACAATTAAAAATTCACTATATGGAATTTTCCATACTGGTGTGCTAAAAGCTTTCAATCAGCATCTGGAACATTTTTTTCACTTAAGAATGAACTGAGATTACAAGTTTTATGATGTTGGTAAGAAAAGTGCCTCTGTCTTATAGGGGAGTGCCACTGGAAAAGGAAAGGGACAAAAAAATTGAGATAAATGCACCCCACAAGCAGATCTGTGTTTGCCCTATTTGCAAGCCTTCAAATAGAAGTGCTATTGGGGGTGTGGGGGAGGATAGTTTCAACATCATTTTTTGTATAGGAAAATTTGAAATTTTCCAGCCATCACAAGTCAGAGTTCACCTCTCTTTGAATCTTATCTCAGCTTGCAACAGTCAATATTCTCTTTGCCTTCACCCATCTTTGTACAGCAAGCTCACCTTTCCTACTCTTTTTCAAACCCTCCAAAGTGAGAGAGTAAATGTGAAAAACAGAAACCAAACCAAAGGCAGAAGCTATTTCTAAGACATTTTTGCAGTCAAAAACTATGACAAAATGTCATTTGGTATGTTTGATAGGGGTGGGAAGAACATTTTCTAAAATATGCTGGGTGAGGAACAAACTAAAATGTTAAATAAGCTACAGTTTTCAGAACCAAAAGATAAAGCTTATCTCCTTAGAGCAGTTCCCCATCCTGCACTGAAGTATATTTTGCAAACTCTGCTTTTAGTCTGTTTTGTTAATTTTGAGAATATAAATTCTTCCTTCCTTCATTTTATAGACAGTGAAGAAGATTCTCTAAACTACTTTTTTTCTATTTCTTTTTCTTGTTATAAAACTGTATATAGGTGATACAAAAAAAACACCCCAATCTTTATTTCCCTGACTTTCTTCCTACTTTCTATACATTCTATACATTTTCTATATATGGTGTATGCTGTATTTGATGTATATGGATGAGAAATAGTGGTAGAGGCGGAGTAAAGTCTGGGGTACTCTTTTGTATTAATTAACTACAATATAAGACATTTCAGTATAAATATGTGATAAAGGAATGGGGAGAGAGAAAAAGAGATTGAAGACAATAAACCCCTTTATTTAAAAGAGAAATGTTAGGCGATTGAAGGTATATTGAGAAGCAAACACTGGTTGTTGATGCTATTTTTAAAATGCTATAAAGAAAACATTGATTTTCCTTAATCGGGTTGGGGAGAAAAATATGTTCACATACTTGAAAGAATGATGTTTCCCTCAAGAGCCATGTGTCCCTATTGTGAAGACTTGACTGAAATGCATAAAAGACACTATGCACTCCAAAGAAACTTCATGCCTGAGTTGAAAATCATCATTTTTTCTTAAGATAGCATAAAGAAGAGGAAAACATCACCCTTGCCACAAAAGCTGTAATAAAAATACCCAGAAACTGTTATTTTCACATTCATCTACAGAGAGACTTCTTCTGAGAGGGCTTACAGTTTAAATGTGTGATCAGAAACCTTGAATTATGTCTACCGAACACACATCAAAGAAGTGAATGCCACCTGAAAAGAAAAGGATTTGAATTTCAGTGTCACAATTTACCTCTACCTACATTTCACGATGAATTAAAACTTTTATTCTGCAAACCATGATAAAGACTAAAAACTTTACAATAAAGGACATGAGTCAAACAATCCCTGGACAATTCCTACAATTCCCATTGACTGTGGCCTCTGGCTTTAATCTTAGTAGACCTATTGAAAGCATTTTGATTTATATAGCCAGAACTATTTTGTATGTATGATGAATGTACAGTATTTATTACTCAATACATATATTACATTATTGTTATCATGTTACTCAGCTTGGAATACACTTGTATGAGGAAACTGTTCAACAATGGAACTCCTTCTATGGCATGTTTCAATCATATTCATTTATACCTATGAAATCTAAATTTCAGAAGCTGGTCAGAGATGATGAGAATTGTAGCCCAATACATCTTGACAGCACTAGGATAGGAAAGTTGACATATTCCATAAACAATTCTAGCTGAGGCCTATGTTTAAAACATGTAATTTTTGCAGCGTTTTGGTATACACATATCTTTGTATTATTATGACCATAGAATGGCAGTCAACAAAAAATGTGAATGATAGGAATTGTAATTCAACATCTCCAGAAATGCCAGATTGGGGAAAGGTGATTTATATTTTATTTTGTTTTGTTCTCAGAAGAAAATCTTGATCAATCTGGTGTACATGGTACATTTTCTATGAAATATGCAGCAGTGATTCATAAAGTTAAATGAATACCAAATGCAGTTGTCTACTGAAAAGCTTGGTTTTATTCTAGAAAAGAGAATTCATTATAATAATTACAGTTATTCTTGACCTGGCATGAACCAGGAATCCACAGTGGAATGGAATCAGTTGATGTGATTTTACAGTTTAGTCANAGATCTGTTTATAAAAGATAAGGGACACTTTGTTTTTTATGGTATTTACTTTTATTTGTTAAATTTGTATCCAATGCCAAGAAGCTCAAAATAGTTTATAACACTCTTTTCTATAATTCATTCCCTAAAAAATTCTGCGACTTTGGCTGGCTTGAAGTTACCTCTCACAGGGTTAAAATCACCAGAAAGCTCCTATGGTTAACAGTAAATTTGAACCTGGATTTCTCTTATTTGAACACTTAATAGCAATAGCACTTACAATCCTCTCTAAATGGTTTACAGAATCAGCATATTGTCTCCAATAATCTGGATCCTCATTTTACTCACCTCGGAAGGATGGAAGATTGAATCAAGCTTGAGCCAGTGACATTTGAACTGCTGGCAATCAGCGATCAGCATAATAAGCTTGCAATACTGCATTCTAACCCAGGGGTAGTCAACCTTGGCTCTTTTATGACTCGTGGACTTCAACTCCCAGAATTCCTGAGCCAGCTTAGCTGGCTCAGGAATTCTGGGAGTTGAAGTCCACGAGTCATAAAAGAGCCAAGGTTGACTACCCCTGTTCTAACCACTGCACCACCATGGCTCAGTGGTTAAGCAATGCATCACATTGGCTTCCCTCCCCCCCTTTTTTTTTTAACTTAAGGCAGTTATAATTTGACTAGGGCAGAAAGAACACAGAAGAACATGAAATATCAATAGAGCCTAGTCCCTCTAAATCTGACTTGCCTCCAACTCATATTCCTATATGAAGCTCTGCTTCTTTAGGTAGTTTAATAATAGAGCACATTAAAAATGAGTCAAAGTAGTGATTCAGATGGCATACAAGATGCACAATGCAATAATAAAACATCCTCAGTAAAAACACCAGCATGAATAACAAGAAAAATAAATAAAAATAATACAGTGCTGTATGTCAAAAATATGCCTCTGAAATAATTTGAATTTCAGTAATTTTCTGAAAGTCAGAAAATTGGAAGGTGGAAGGGCTGAGTCTAATTTTTAAGGGTAAACATTCCAAAGCAATTGTGCCACTACAGAAAAGCAACATCTCCTAGTTTTGATTCCCTACCCTTCCAGAAATCTGAGACTACTAGCAGCCATTTGCTATAAAGTCTAATAGGTTCAGCCAATTCTGATTGGACAGGTAGCAGGTTGGAGCAGGTGATTGGAGCAGATTACAAAGATTCAGCTTTATAATTAACATCAGCATCTTAAATTGTACTCAGAACTGTATTGGTAGCAAATACAGAATCCATAAAATACATTTTATATGTTGTGTCCACCACAAGTATATAGACCACTAAATTCTGGAGCAGGTTTAGTATCCATATAGTCTTTAAAGAAATCACTCTGCAGTACTCTAGTCAGATGTGCTAAAAGCATAAGTTACTGCAGCCAGGTCTTCTTGCTCCAGATAGGATTGCAGTTTGTGCACCAGCATAGCTAGCACCTTGAGCTATGGCTTCTACTCACAATTTTAGCAGGAGAGTCCTTATAAAGACCTCCAAATGATGAAACTGTTATTTCCTGGATACTGCCTGCCCATCTACAAACAAGACCGAACTCCAATGAACAAGCAATAATTCTGTCTTGCTTGAGTTTAGCTTCAATCTATTCTATCCCATCTAGACCTCTCCTGCCTCTAAACACTGGGATAGGACAAGTTGGGTATTATCAGTACATTTCTGAACCAATGTGTCTAGAAGTTTCGTATAAATATTTGCAAGCAAGGATGCAGAAGTCTCTTTTATCTAGAGGGCTACAAAGCTGGTGTGCTACTGTTGCCTCAACAATTTTCCCTAAAAAGGAAGTTTGAAGACTAGAAGGCAAAGCTCCCAAACCTCCAGCTCCAGAGATATTTTGTTCAGAAATGGGTTGTATCAGAACCTTCTTTAAGAATGATGGAAATCTCCCATAATGTAAGAGATTTCTAATCAGGTGGTCATTTCTTTCCCCTCTACTCATGCCAACCAGGACAAGTTGAGGACTAAAAGATTTGTAGCAAATGACAATAGTATGGAGGACAGATATATGTAAATTATTGTATGTACGGTTACAGATTAATGTTGCTCAAGATTGCTTTTTATGTGCTTCTGTTTAGCAGCAGTCAGTTATTAACAACCCAATAATGATGGTGATCTTCATTCCCATTTTAGTTTATTTTTCAGTTTGCCATTTCTCTTTTCTTTTCCTATTTCTTTCCTTGCTCCCTTTCAGAAGCTAGTCTATTTCATTATGTTACACGATAACTTTAGGTGCAGTAATTCTTTTTGCTTAATCCTCTTCCCTTGTTCATTTAACCTTCTTGCAAATGAGGTATTACTTATTAGCTTCTATTTTTGAATAGTGTAGATAATTTCTGTTTGCCTTCTTCTCCTCTTTTTTCTTTGTAAACAATGCCATCCACATTTGATTTTTAGCCTTCCTTGTGTGTGTGAGTGCGCACATTAAATACATTCAACACAAGAAAAATTGAGGACAGGAAGAATGGTGAGGTCTCACTAAAATTATGCAGTGTCATCTTAGGAAAATAAGTATTTGATTTAAGGAATTATTGACAGCTCTTACATCTGTGACCACATGCACTCTGAATTACATTTTGCCCCTTAAATCCAGATCACTGCGCTGTCCTACTAAATTTTCTCTGGATACAAACTTATAGCTCTGATGAAGCCAAGGAAGGAAAGCAAGCCAATTTATTCAACATGGGTTTGATTAGTCCCACAGGAACTGAGATCATTATTTGACGACAAGTCTGAATTCTATTAACCTGTAAGCTAAATATACAATCACAACCAAGATGGCAGTATTCTTACAGCTTAAGGATATTCATGTAATAATAGTTATTTTTAATCTTATATTTTGGGTTATATTTTTATATATTAAACATGTATTTCAAGTTCCATAAACATCAAATCTTGCAAAAGTAACAATTTCTTTGATTTAGACATAGGATGTCTGGCATTGACTTAGGCTACTTAAGAAGAAAATCTATATGAGCATATTTCAAGTAATCTACCCAAGTCAGATGATTTGGGGTTACTAGGATGTTCTATACCAGCAATAAGAATCTGGCATCTTCCAGACATATTGCATTTCTCATGTCAAAATATCAGGAGAATATCACAAATTAGCCACATCTTTCCCTGGAATTTCTTGAGTGTAAAGTTTGGGTTCTACAGTTGATCCACATTTTTCCCTATTTCTCCCATTAAAATTTCCACAAAAAAGTCTAATATCTGCTATGGTAAATAGATAAAAGATAGTTATAATGGCTGTGTCGTGTGTGTGTTTGTGTTGATTTACATATGTAGGCATTGTCAATCCGTATCATATAGCTCTTTAAGGATTTTATGTAGGAATGAATTAGAACTTACTAACATTTTTGTTAAAAAAGACAATAGATGAGATCATTAGCCCTAATTGTGAGAGTGGTGTATAAAATTTAGATATCTTCTCCTCTACTGGGAAATTGACTGCAAATCAGAGGCTCCTAGCTAATATATCAGATTTTAGTAGCAACTCAGCACTTCATAAATTCCATTTCTTAATTTTCTGTAACATTCAGTCCAAGGGTTGTAAAATACCATGATGAATGGAACACATTTAGGAAGGAAAAAATACCAAATTATGTAAAACACAAAGTATAGAAAGCAAAACTGAATTGAAATATAGAGTATCATCATCACTTTCATAATTTCTTCTTACATGGTTATAAAATATTCTGGGCAACAAATTGTAATGATCTAGAGTCAGAAGCCAGCTGTGGTATCCAGACTTAGTCAAGACTAAGGTTATAAAGATTGAGAAAAGAAACAGTGTTAAAGCAATCCAGAAGTCAGGACAAAGAAGGCAGCAAAGTTGATTATCAAAGAATACCTAAGAATTTGTGAATACATCAGATCACAAAGGTGCTTTTTCAAAGGGCAACTGGACTTTTTTGTTTTTTCCTTAAAGACATTTAACTTCTCATCTAAGAAGATTCTTCAGTTCTGACAGAATGGTGGAGAAAGGAAGGATTTATATTCCTTGCAGTCATTTGGTTGATAGCACTCTCTCTGAAAGTCATTGAGGCCACTTAGAGGTTTATCTGTGCCCTCAGGGTCACCTGAATAGTGCAAATGGGTGAGGAACTTTCTTGGAATTGCTGAAAGGACAGTTTCAAGCAGTTCCAAGAAGCACCATTGTGATCTGATATGTTCACATGTTCTTGACAATCATGTGGTTGTTAAGCAAATCCAGCACATCCAGTAGAGGGCTTTTCCACAAATAATGATCACATGATCACAAAATGCTGCAACTGGTTGTAAATGCAAGTGCAATGTATAACTTTGAGGATAAGTCATCAGCAGCTTTTTTAAACATCTGCTGCCACTCTGAATGTTTGTTAAATGATCGGACATAGATTGAGGACAATCTATATATACGCTCGCATAGTTGCATAGGGATGTGATATTTGGACCCCCTGGCTCCTTCAAGTGAAGATGTCTAAGCCATTTCCCCACAGTCTTCACAATGGCAACACCTAAAAGAGTCAATCTATTGACTACCATCATAATACTTTACAGAGAAATTTCAAAATATACCATTATTAGGAGGAGATCAATGGGATCGCCTCTTAACTTTTGGGTTTTAGTAACCAACAGAGAAGTTGGGATGCATGATAAGCTAAATTTCCTGTCAGAGCAAGACTACGGAGTTCAGAAGAAGTCATTTTATTTTGTGGTTAAATGTTATGGAACTAACTGATAATTGAACACAGTAGGGGAAATGAAAGGAAAAGTCTGTTTTATCCTGTAGGAGGCTTTCACTCAGAGTCGCTTGCTAGCATGAGTATGCATATAGATGCACACAATATACTGTAGGTAAAACAAAACAGGACTGAATATATAAAAAGCAAGCAGACAAAGATAAACATCACAGATAAATCATCTCTCTCTCTCCCTCTCTCTCTCTCTCTCTCTCTCCTTCTCCTTCTCCCTCTCCCTCTCCCTCTCCCTCTCTCTCTCTCTCTCTCTCTCTCTCTCTCTCTCTCTCTCTCTCTCTCTCTCTCTCTCTCTCTCTCTCTCTCTCTTTCTCTCATTCCAGGAAACCAATGATTCCTAACTATCTTGATGGACCATAAAGAAGAAAGGCAAAATGAAGACAGTTCTTTACTTTCCCAAAGCTTCCCAAGAGAGGGAAAATGTTTCTGCTGTTCATTGGTTGCTTAGAGTATGGATCACCCAAGGCTTTGCTGGGCACTGCCCATTATGTTGAAAAAAATAACTTGACTGACTGAAAGACTACTGTATCTCATAACTTGAATTGTGGGAGTATTTTCTCCTGGTTCAATACAATATGATTACTTTAGAATAAAAATATTGACATAGAAGCAAGAAATGGAAAAAAAGTTGACATGTATAGGAGCAAATAGCTCTAACTTCCTGAGTTCATGTATATTTAAAAATAAAGAAGATATTGTACCTATTTAAACACAAAATCTTTTTTTTCTTTTGTAATCATTAAGATAACATTTTTACTAATTTGTTTAGCAATATAGCAATTGCATTTTCTTACCAGATGCAAATCTTTCAAAGGAAGTCTCTTCATTTTAATCATGAGGCAAAAGGATAGTATGAAACTGAGACTTTGGCAGATTCCTTAGCATTACTTTAACACCATCTTTAATTAATGTGAGTACTCACCAAGAAATAGAAGATAAAATCCTTGCGCATCTCAGAAGATGCATTATGTGAAACAGGATGTTGTTTCTACAATAATAAATGTATTCTCCTAAGATAATAAGAAATAGGAGTTATAATGCACTTTATAAACTGAAACCTGCTATATCACAATTATTTTGTTTGCAAAGCATTTTGAAAACACATTAGACTCAACACATATTTCCCTTACTTTTTCCAGACTATCTGGGATCCCCAAATCTACTTGGCATAAAAAAGAATTTGCATGGAGAACTCTAACCTAGCTTAGCCTTCCACTGCTTGAGTCAGCCAATCAATGCTGCCAGTTGCTATTTACCATCTTTAACTGTCCAGAAAGAGTGAGGAGGGAATCTTTTTTATTTTACAATGGCATCATTTTGCCAAACTTTTGAATTGATTTAGGGGACTGGAGGCTAATGCATAGGATGAATTGTTGCAGGAACAGGGTATGTCTAGTCTAAGGAAGGATTTTGGGTGACATGACAGCAGTCTTCCTATATTTAAGGGGCCATCAAGAGAAGAGAAGGTAGGCCTTTTCTCCAAAGCACTTTAGCACAGGACAAGTAATGAATGGAAACTTATCAAAGAGAGAGCCAACCTAGAATTAAGGAGAAATTTCCTGTCACTGAGAACAATTAATCAGAGAAATGACTCTGTTATGGGTGCTCCTTTGCTGCAGGTTTTTAAGAAGAGATTGGACAGCCATTGTCTGGAATGGTATAGGGTGTCTTGCTTGAAGGTGGTATTAGGATAGAAGACCTCCAAGGTCCCTTATTCTATACTCTTTACTCTGTTTTATTTCAATAGATCATCTAGGCCAATAAGTAGGATATCTAATTTTTTGCAAAAGAAAATTCTAAGTTCAAACAGCTTTTTCTTGTGCTGGAGTATGTAATATACTTGGAGATATGACAAGCAGCTTTATTTTCAGTCTGAACCTCAGGAAACGTAAAAGAAAAGTTACTAAGCTTTGCATTTCATTTCTACCAACATCAAGTGCTAGACAAGGTCATGTGCAACTATAGTGATCAGTGGTGGGATTTAAATATGTGAACAACTGGTTCTCTGTGTGGATGCTGCTTCAGGAAATTCTTCTGGGCCTGGGCAACAAAAAATTAGTTACCAGTTCTGCCGAAGTGGTGCGAACCGGCTGAATCCCACCACTGATAGTGATGCATTAAAATGTATGTGTGGTAGAAGTCACTGAAAAGCAATTTCAGATCTCATTTTTTACATAGGATACATAGGTGGATAGATAGATAGATAGATAGATAGATAGATAGATAGATAGATAGATAGATAGATAGATAGATAGATAGATAGATAGATAGATTCATTCAATCAATCAATCAATCAATCAATCAATTTTTTCCACCAAGCTTCATTTAATATTATGAAATAGTTTGTTTTAAATAGTTTGTTTAGATAGTTCAAATAAAGAGAATTTCAGAGAAATGATCATAAAGTGGAATGAAGTTTCCTTGTATGGGCTTACCAAAAGGATACATGTGAAAGACTTGCTCACTGTGGAAACATCTTCCCAGCAATCTGCAGTTTCCTGATTCCATTGCTACTATTAAGCCTTAAAGAAGATATACTGAAGGAACTCCTCCCAGTGGCCTTTTCAGTAGTGATGCTATTATCAGCACTAATGGAGAACTGTGCCCTTGAGGCATTATTAGAGAATTTGAGTTGCTCTCAAGATATTTAGAGTAAACATTCACCATTTTCTCTGCCCATTAGTTGGATAGAGAATTTCAAAAAGTCATTAACAGCTCTAAGTATGGCATGAAGGTATGTAGTATTCTGTTTAGAATCTATACTCTAGAGGTATGAAACACTTTTCTTTTCAAAGGCTTCATTCACTGAAGACAATCTGCCATTGTCCACATGCCAGTGGTATGTGAAGTCAAAGTCAGATATGCGGGCCAAAGACAAATGTTTTATTTTTATTTTATTTATTAAATTTATATGCCACCCATCTCCAATTTTGAGACAACTCTTGCTTTATTTTAGATTTTATTTCATAATCTATCAGCTGATGCATTCATACCTGGCATATCTGCCATCTCTTCAAACAGGATTAAAATAATGCAAATAAACCATCAACAGTAATCATCAAACATCATAATGTGCCAAGAAATTATTCTTCTAATAGACAAAAATAGTCTGCACATGTACTATTTCTATTTCAGTCCTCAAAGGCTTCCTCAACAGCCAAGCATTGATAGCATTTCCAAATCCTAAAATTTTTGGAACTATTTAAATCAGAAAGAGTGCTAATAACCAGATAACTGCAAGGAATATAAATCCTTCACTCCCCTCCATTCAGTCAGAACTGAAGAAGTTTCTTGTTTGAGAAGCGAAATGTCTTCAAGGAAAAAGCAACTTTGGGACAGCCATGACCTGGATGATTGAGAATCTCCATAGACTTCTCATAAGAGGGGAGCAGAAATGGCCCAATTCCAACCTCACTGATGGTAATTTTTAATAATAATAATAATAATAATAATAATAATAATAATAATAATAATAATAATAATAATAATAATAATAATAATAGTAGTAGTAGTAGTAGTAGTAGTAGTAGTAGTAGTAGTAGTAGTAATAATAATAATAATAATAATAATAATAATAATAATAATAATAGTAGTAGTAGTTGGAAGGGACTTTGGAGGTCATCTAGTCCAACCCCCTGCTCAAGCAGGAAACCCTATACCATTCCAGACAAATGGCTGTCCAGTCTCTTCTTAAAAACCTCCAGTGTTGGAGCATTCACAACTTCTGGAGGCAGGTTGTTTCCACTGAATAATTGTTCTAACTGTCAGGGACTGACAGGGACAAGTAAGGACCAAAAAGAGCCCTCCCTCTTTTCTGATAGACAGAATACCACTGAGGCCAGGCAATCCTACATAAAGTGCCTAACTATGTAGGCACTTTAAAAGTGATAATCAGTCTCTTTCTGTTTTTTGTTGTTGGTTTCTAACAGGATAATTCTCCAAAATCTGGAAGGAACAGAACCAAATTTAGTGTGGAATTGCTCTGCATTCTTTCCTTCCTTTGTTATGATAACAATGGACAAAAGAACTCATAATGACCACTCTGTTTTCAGACACAGTTCAAGATTTGAAAGTGCTTGGAAATTAAATCTGAATAACTGTTTTTATCCTCTGAAAACTCTGGAAAATGTAAGAGCACTCTAAAGTGTACATCTAGACTGTTTGTTTGTCTCAACCCAGCCCCCAAAACAATATTATTTTATACATTAAACTGAGTAGAGCATCAGGAAATAATTCTTAACTATTCTCCCTTTTAAAAAGTTCCTCTGCTTGTCACCTAAATAGTTACTAAATGTTGGAGTAATTATATTGTTCAGTGAACAGATTAGAATGCTAGCACTGCTTAAAGGAGGAGTTGTCTTATTTCACATGATCATAATATCTGTGGAGAAGTTTAGAGCATAGTAGCAAATCAAACAGTGGCTTCAAACTATTTGTCTTTTTGACCAAATTTATGCCTACATTTTTGAAATGATGAAGTAAAAGTAAAAACAATTATTTTCTGATACAGCATTTCCCTTATTGAAGGGCAGTACACAACTGTGTAAAACTATTTGAGGTCAGTATGAAGTATTTATCAATTTTCATAAAGCTCATTTTTTTTGCCCAACAGTACATTTATTCATTTTACATTAAAAAGTCCGCATTTCTTTCTAATACATACTTGCACCCATGCTTTTTACAAGGATTTTTGAGTAATACAATGCAATTTCGTGTACCCTTTAGTATAAGTACTTCTCTAACATAACTAGTTTACATACACAAAAACTATTTGAACACAAACCTTTTTTTTCATTGTGAAACTATAAATGCTATAAATCCTGTTGTTCAATATGTCCTCACTCAAGTTTACATACAGTAGCTGCAAAGTGGAAAACTTTACTTGCCTGTTATCTGATAATAGACTGGCCCAAATTAAATGTATCTTGTTAATAATTAAACTTGAATGCATAAATGTAATGAAACCCACTTGATTTGAACCATACTGTAATTATAAAATGATAAGATCATACTAAGTTATTGTAGCTCTGCTAAGCTTGCATGTCAACATCTACATATAACAATAAATGCACTTTGTCTATTATTAGAATGATAGGATATTTATGTTTCCTATTAAAAATGCTTCAAAGTAATTCATCTTATATAGCTATTTGTGATGTATACATTCATTTATGTTCAATCCACATTACCTCCTCAGTGATTTACTCAGTATTCAATTTCACTCACATTTCTGAAGAAGGAAGGAAGGAAGGAAGGAAGGAAGGAAGGAAGGAAGGAAGGAAGGAAGGAAGGAAGGAAGGAAGGAAGGAAGGAATTGGTAGTTGTGTATACAGTTTTCCTAATACATTCTGTTTCAATGAAACTGACCCAAGATATTTTTAACTTGTAACCAACTTTTTCAGATATACACTTTGCATGTATTTCTTACTTTACTGAAATACTTAGGTTCCTCTGAATCAGTTTTTGAGAGATTCACTCTAACAACAATTTTCATAATGATCTAATTTATATTTCATATGCCATTAAAAAGGAAATGTCATTCATTCAATGTTAGTAGGCCAAGGTAGCTTTTATGCTTGCTAGAATGTCCCTTTATTGGAGAATTATCATCTGGAAAGGGGGGTTTAATGATGTTATTAAGACCTTTTATTTAAATCTATCACAAGTTAGCTCCAAGAAGGATATATAAGCTTTTTTTAAAGTTTGGAAAGCATCCACCTTTATGAACAACCACAGGGATCTTTTTGTTTCTTTCTTCCTTCTGCTCTCTGATTCATCCTTCCTGGCCACATACAGTTCTCATCTGTGCTACCCCAATCACATGCTTTGCCATCTGGGCTTTTTTCCCAGCATGGAAAGGCAATTTTGTAAGAGTCTCATTTTCCTGATTTCTTGGAAAGGAGACTTAACAAGGAAAAGGCTATAGGCAAAAGGGAGGTAGAAATGATTGCCCTTACAGTTATACCATATTGCCCCTGTGGTGAAGCGATTAATGATAATATATAAAGAGAAGTCCTTTTTGAGTTTTCTCTTTGCATGTTCCACCTAGAAGAAAAAAGGTAACTCTGATGGAAAGAAATATATGGTATTTTATATTACAGAGCTAGATTTGCTTTGATTAAAAATATCTATCATTTGGGCAAGGACATGTTATTCTCCAAGTAAAGACAATAAATAAAGTCACACTGACAAAGGAATTCATATTTCCTCAAATTGCTTTGAGCCGGTACTATAGAAGAAGACTTCTCTTAGTTTTTTCCCTTTCAGTTGGTTGAAAATCTTCCAGGTCAGGTACAGTATCTTTGGAATACATTGCAGGATCAACAGAATTCAATCTGAAAGACTCCTGCCAAGAATGCCCCAGCCAGAAGGCAGTTCAAGTGATACTACAGCTAAAGAGGGTGTGCAAACCACAGCAATGCAAAGCAACATAGTATTATTATTTTATCTTGTTTTATTATTATCCTATATTAATAATAATAATAATAATAATAATAATAATAATAATAATAATAATAATCATCATCATCATCATCATCATCATCATCATCATCATCATCATCATCATCTTCTGGTCTCCAAACTTTTCTTTAAAAATGTTATTTCTTAATATGTTAATAACTGAATATTTATTTGATAAATGTGTTGTTTCAAGTGTGCATTGTTAATGTTTTAATAGACAAATGATTAAATATATGTTTATGGATTTTCTCTTGAATTATATTTCATGTATCTATATAACTCTGTAAATTCATGTCTCTCTAAGAACTTTCCAAAGAATGGGATCAGGAAGGGAAAAAAAGTTCTAATCTGATTGAATGATTTGTAACAGAAAATGACATTATTAAAAGTACTATCTGGCATCTCCAGCAATAAAGAATTTTGAAAAAATACCACTGAGAATAATGAAGAAAACTGGAAACTTCATTTGTGTAGGGAGAACTTTTATTCAGAACTTTCAGTAAGGATTTTAGCATAGTATTATAAGGGATTTTCTATCCAAAGGGTCATTAAGAGTCAACACATCCCCCTCCTTCTTCTCATTAAAATGAATACTGAAATGCACCCTCTCCTCTCCCCAGTGTAGAATCTGTGCAAGATGTACTACAGCAACTCTGACTGTCCAGCTTAAATAAATGCCTCCAATACAAGACAGCCTACTGCTTTCCAAGGTATTCAGTTCCACTGATGAACAGCTCTTATCATTAAAAAATCTTTCTCATTGCTTAGCTGAAGTCTGCTTCTCTTCAATATCTATGGACTTGTACTAGTCTTGCCTTGTGCAACAGCAGAAAACATATCAACTTCATCTTTTATATGACAGCATTTCTGTCGTTTGGAGACAGCTATCATAGCTCTTCTTAATCTTCTCTTCTCAAAGATAGTAATAAATGCAGCCTGGGGTTTTTTGTTGCTTATTTGTTTGTTTTCCTGAATCAGGCATAATATGTCCAAAAAATCTAGGCAATTGCTGTCAAAGTCATATTTTGCAGGAATATCTGCCATAATTGAAATTGTGTATAAAAGACAAGAAAACAGAGCACAGGATATCAGGTTTATAAATTCTTTTTCAACAACTAGATGTTGATGAAACAGGGAGATGACTAGCCTAAAACCTTGCATTGTATCATGCTTAGCAGTCATTATTTAAAAATTTGCCTGAATTTTTCATCAGTTCAAGAAATAAAGGTCACATTTAGGCTAATGTTCCCCTTACTTCTGTTTTAGAAGACAAAGAAGTGAAACAGTTCGTTTTTGGGCATTAGAAATCAACTGCATAATTTTACTAAGTGTGCCCTGTGAAAGAAAAAGTTGAGCTATGCTGTCCTTATATGGTATCCAGGGATTTGTCACCATTCATAGTAATGATAATTAAATGGAAAGATAGCCTACTACAAAGGAAAGCTCTGTAATTTATATGCAATCTTGTATTAGTAGCTAGGAAATCTTCGGAACTAAAATTGGTTGGTGGTTACAATTTAATGCTTTCCCTGTAAACTGAGATGCTAGGAAATATAAGTAAATAGAGATGGTAGTAGATAGCCACATCACTGATCACAAACACCTTTGTAGTCATATTGCCACTGTGTAAATCAACCATTATAGTTTTATTTTTTTTAACAATCCCTCAGCCTATGTCAAACTCCAAATGAAATTATTACAAACAGGAAACATAACATGTTGGATGAAGAGGTCAAGTCCTGATCCTAAGCTTTTGTTATTATACAATAAGAATAAACCATTCCTTTTTAATATATCTACAATATAGGAGTATCCTCAGGGTGAATCAAAAAGTTAAGATGGCTCCAGGTATTCAGTATGCTTTTCACAGCCATTACCTAGGTGGATCAAATCTATCCACACCTGCTAGTTTTGAAGTTTTGAATTTAATATTTAATTGAGCAACAACTTACCTTGATGCTTTGAAAACCTTAATTTTACCTTTCTCATGTAATTTTGTGCTGAAGTTATTTATCCTGGTAGCACAGTAGTTAGAATGCAGTATTGCAGATTAATTCTGCCAACTGCCAGCAGTTCAATTCTCACCAGCTCAAGGTTGACTCAGCCTTCCATTCTTCCGAGGTCAGTAAAATGAGGACCCAGTTTGTTGGAGGCAATGTGCTTTCTCTGTAAACCACTTAGAGAGGACTGTAAAGCACTATGAAGTGGTATATAAGCCTAAGTGTGATTGTGATTGCTATTGCTATTTATTTGTTTGCTTGTTCAATTTTTACAGCCACCCATCTCAAGGAAACGACTGAAGCAAGTTATGAGTTGAATCTATTCTAGGTTGAATTTACTATAAAAAATGAAACTAGAGCCCTCTATGAATTACTTCTCATTAACCCAAGTAAGACTAACATCTGCAATCCCATTTTATTTGTGAGTAAACCCATTGAACTCAATGATACTTCCTAAAAATGCTTTAGGCTGTATCCAGTATGAAAGAAGCCTACATTCAAAGTTGAAAAGGAATTTCCTATATTTTGGATCAGCCAGTTTCAAAACAACAAAAAAAGATGTAGCTATATTTAATTTTGCTGAATTTTTCATGTTCGTATCTCTTTTGGGTGGTGGGAGTAAGTATTTCAGTTACTAGTGCTTTGTGTCATTTTGTACTTCTTTCTGACTAAATTGATTCTGCAATCTTATTCAAGGCTGAAAACTAAAATTATCTATGGAGCACTAAGCTCATGTAGCCTTGTAATAAAGGATGGTCTATGAACAGATTGAACGACTCTGACTTAAATTCTTTTTTCTTATGGCCAAAGTATGGCATAATTTCTGGCCTTACTGTATCATCCATTTCACATTCACAATGTTCAAAAGATGGAAAGAGTTTTTATTTGCCTCTCTAGGGGATATTCAGACACAGCTGGAAGTGCCCAGAAGGACGAAACAGAAAGACAGCTAAGATAGTTATCATGTCCAAAATAGAAAGCAATTTACATGGACAATTAAGATGGAATCACCAGAGACTTGGGAGGAGGAAAAGTTGGATTATAAAGCCAGAACATTCTAAGGTATGTGTTGTGTGTGTGTGTGTGTGTGTAAGAGAGAGAGAGAGAGAGAGAGAGAGAGAGAGAGAGAGAGAGAGAGAGAGAGAGAGAGAGAGAGAGAGAGAGAGAGAGAGAGAGAGAGAGAGAGAGAGAGAGAGAGAGAGAGAATATGTATTTTCATCTGAGGCAAGAGAAAAAAGTTGAAAAGCAAAAATTGTGAAATTCAACTGATCTCCATTCCATACATCAATGTATCAGCTTGCAATGCAGTCAAGATAAATCTGCCTTATAAATGACTACACAGAAACTCTATTTGAGTATTGTCACTGTTGCATTCTTATCAGTGCGATGGTAAAAGTCATGTGAAGGGGAGAAAGAATCAAATGAGTAGAGGTAAGATAAAACTTAGTTCAATCTGTTGTTCTCCAGATATATTGGTCTACACCTCTCAGAAAGCAGAACCCACTCTGACCTTTAACATTTGACCTGGCTTAGTATGGAAATATCGTATATATGGAAATTATATTTAAAACTAAAATTATATTTAAATTATATTTAAATCATATTAATGATATCATGATATCATTAATATCATTTATGAATTTACAATGCTAGGCATCAAATACCAGGTATTCAATATCAAATACCTGTATTTTAATATAGGAATATTGAAGAAAGTAATATTAATATTCAAATAAAATAGAATTTTCTGTAATGTTGTTGAGATTTGCCTCTCAAATCTTTATGCTTTTATTCATTAGCAATGGTTTTGTTTTCCAATCCTACAGTACTGTCCTAACATTCTTGTGTCTCTGAAGGTACAACAGTTACGAATCTAGACTTGGTAATCTAGCATTTATAGTAAATATATCATTTTAGTTTGAAAAAGCTTAATTTACAGTTAATTCATTTTGCTACATACCTACTCCCTGTTCATTGTGTATCTTTGCTACTTTTGCTCCACTTCATCCAGAAGCACATCAATAGCATTACTGGTATAAATATAATCCACTTTTTGTATTCTGCCATTTATTTTCATGAAGCTTGTACAGGACATATTTTCAGTGTCACACACTTCACATTAGCCCCTAAGTGATGTCACTTTTTCTGCTCTGAAGTCTTAAGTATTATTTTCTCATTGTCTTTCTGGTGATAGGGATGCCCAGGGGGGAATGATTCTCTCTTTGTGTAGCTTAGTTGTCCTATTTTATCATTATTTGACACAGCATTTATGTTACGTATTCCTTTGCTGTAATCCTGGAACACTGTTTACTCGCTAAACTAATGGAGAAAGTGAATTAAACTGCATTAACCTTTAAAGCTGCTATTATGGGATTGCTACTTTAGAACTGAACAACAACACTACATTTTTATCCTTACTTATTTTTATCCTGACATCATAACTTTATACATCAGTGATCTTCCTCATTGACTTCTAAAAGTTTATTCATTGAAATCTGTATCCTTTCTGAGATATTCATATTTTAAATTCTTAAAAACAATTTATTTAGTTGTTTAGGAATTAAGAACTATTAATAACTAATATCTCAGAAAGAATACAGTTTTTAGAGAACCAAAGAATCAGGTAGAAAAGAGTTAAATGGTTAAAAAAAGACAGAAATATTTTTATAAAACTTAATGTGCTTAATATGAAGTCATTCTGGCAAGTGGTTCCCAGAGTAGAAAAAATGGTTGTGGATATTAAGCTGCCCAAGAGAGCTGCCCAACTCCTTTTCTGAGATATTTGAAGCACTGGTCTACTCATCAGTCTTTCATTTTACACAGTGGTCATCATCTCCACTCATTCAAAGATAGATCTTCAGTCATCCATGACTAACACCAGAAAGCCCATTTTATAGATAATTTCAACTGCAGTCCTTCCACAGCTATATCTGACGTTAGTCTGCCTAATGACATACACAACTTGGAAAACGCTATTGGCTGTGAATTCTGGCCATGACCTAAACTGGTTAGCTAAAGTGAATCATCCATAGTTTGAATCAATACCACAAGGACAAGGTTGTTTCAGTTCAGGTACTGTTTCATGATATGGTAACAGAATATGTTTATATTAATGCTGCAAAAGATTTGGTGTGTTGTTACCTTGGTGATAAAATATAAAAGACTAGCATGCTTTAGTTTATTTTTAATGAAGTGCTGTTACAGTAAAGGTGAATATTAATGCTGCATTTTTGTGCCAAAAGCAATTATTGCATAAATTGACACTGTTCTTTGGCATGAAATGTAAAATATTTGTCTAAAAGATCGAGTAACATTTTCAGTGAGCATAGTCCTAGGCACATTACCCTTTCCTTGCCTATCTTAAACAAAAAAAAAATTACATTGCTATGTAAACTAATACCAATATGCATTCGATATGAGGGGTCTTTGGTGCTCTCTGAGCTTCGATGTTTTTATGCAGACATTTCATTACCTAAACTAGGTAACATCATCAGTGCTAGTAAAGAGTGGGATTTGTTCTCAGTTTATATTCTAGTGGTTTGCCCTGTCAGTCTTAGTGGGAATATTCTTGGAAGTTCTTTGGTTTGTTTGTTTATTGTTGGCTTAACAGAATAACAGAGTTGGAAGTGACCTTGGAGGTCTTCTAGTCCAACCCCCTGCTCAAGGATCAAGATCTTGCCCAATCAAGGATCTGCTTCTTTGGCAGATACTTGATTGGGACATTATTCACTTCTTAATTGATGATCTGATCTTAATCTCGGAGTTAATCTATGCTCATCTGGGTGTTGATTGCTGGTCGGGAGGTGTTCGGTTTTTTTTGTTCCCTTTTTTGCCTGCAACCATCCTAGACCAAGACAAGTTCAAAAATACTAGAGAATTTCTAGAAGCCTGGTACTCTGACAAATTAGCCATCAATAGATACATAGGCATAAGCAACATCTACATACTGTGCAAAAGAGACAATCAACAAGTCAACAGGATTTGATAATTGTGATAGATCCATATCATTGCATGTTTGGTCAATGGTTTTATCAGGTAATATGAATATATGTGTTACATTTGTAAACACGAATAAACTGCCTCCTTAATTCTTTGATAATTAATCTGAAATTCTAAATATGTGTGGCACAGTGGTTGGAATATTGAATTAGAACTGGGAAAGATGCCGATTCAAATTCCTCACAACTATGAAGCTTACTGTGTGAACTAAGGTCAGTCTATGTCTCTCTACCCAAAGTATATAGCAGGGTAAGAACAAAGCACACTCTACTCTGGAAAAAACACAAAAACAATTCCAACAAATAAATATATCAAATACATAGATGGAATTCCACACAATTGGAAAGTTGATATTGTGCTAAATTCTGAATCCTACTGGGAACATCTGATAAATTGTTGAAAATTAAAAAAAATAATACATATGATACTTATGGGTAGCTACTGTTTTGAGGCTTATATGTAGTTGCTTAAACCTCATCCTGCCCAATATATTTTTTTATATTGTTAATATTAAGTAAATCCTTGTAAAGGGTTAAAACTTCAGGGTGTCTGGATTTCTAGAATTTGAACTAGAGGTCCTTTTAGGTTTTCCTGCTAAGTGAGAGGATTTCAGTTCAAGATGCAGAGCCTGAAGATTCAATTCATAATTGTTTATATGGAAGTGTTGCAAACTGGGAGAAGAGATGATTTAAAACTACAGTGGCATACTCCTTTTTTCAAGAGTTCTTTATAAAATATACAAGAGGCAGCCATCAGTCAGGTTGAATCTCCTAGGACCCCTAGTCTGACCCTAGTTTTACTCTTCCCTTTGTTATAAGCCCAAGAAAAATAGAAAGGAAGATGCTTTATATTTCTTATCTACAACATAACAAATTTTGGAGTACAAGGGACAAAATTGGTAAAAATGATAATAATGAAAAATTTCCATATTTCAAATTACTGGGTCGAAAGTTCTTATTTACAAAAGGAACGTATATAGAAAAAAAGAAAGGCAATTCTGTCTCTGTCTGTCTGTCTCTCTCTCTCATGCACACAGACAGACACACATATACATTCCTATAAATGCACAGAGACATAGATACAGACATACACAGGCACATAAGCACACACACATACATACAATTTATTCTCACCTTTCATTTTTTGAAGATCTCATCCGTTTTTTATTTTGTTTTCTCTTCATCTCAACCTCTTCATTTATTCTCTTTATATTTGTTTTCCAACTTGATTGATTCTCCTTCATTCTTTGTATATGAGCAACTCTCAATGTACTTATTTTGTATACTAGCCATTCATCTTTATATTTAATATACATTCATCTATTCATTATTGATCCTATGTTTGTTGTTGTACATACATCCTGTATGTACTCCATTATAAGAACTTCTTTCCCATTGAATTCAGCTTACTTTCATGTATCTCATCATTGTCAGCCATTTCAGTTGTGTCTGACCTTGGCTATTCTATGGGTCAGCACTCTCCATATCACTCTATCTCACACTGCCTTCTTCAGATCCTCCATGGTTATACCAGTGTCATCCTTTACAGTATCCAGCCAATGGGGTACTAGTGGGGCCCTTCTCCTTTTTCTGCTGATCACTCCCAGCATGACTGATTTTTCAAGTGAGTCAACTTGCATGATATGACCAAAGTATGACAGCCTCAGTTTGGTGATATTGGCTTCAAGTGATATTTTTAGTGAGCTATGATCAAGAATTTCTTTGTTTTGTTTTGTTTTGCACATAGAGAAATATAAAAATTGGACAAAAGTACATTTTGACAATCATTCTGTTTTTGCAACACACTGCATACTACCAACAACATCTCTATCAGCATTTGTTCATAGTAAAATTTCTCCATCCATTTTGTCACCTTTAATATACATTCTACTAATGAAGAAAAATTCTTCTACTTTGCTTTAAAAAAGAAGTACAACTTGTTATTGTAAATTTTATTTTTCTGGTTAAACACAATTAGTTCGGGTTTTGATAAATTTTCAGGACTATACTCGATTTTTGTGAAAAACATTCCCTAATACAAGTCTATTAATTTTGTCATATGTTCCATTTAAATCAACAAATATATAATAAACTTTTTTGATATACTGCACATGCATTTCTCAATAACCTATTGAAGAACAAAATCTGGTAAACATATCCTCATCTGCCAAATTTTGCTCATTACTGTTATATTTTTTCAATCAAAATTATAACAAATATCTTCACAGGTACACTCAACACCTATAGTATATGCATTAATCTAACCACCTTTAAATAGGGGAATAAAACTAGCATTCTTTCAGTGATCAGGCTGAGAAGCATTCTCATTACTGGATATTAAGATTTAGAGCATTTGTTAATTCCTTCTTTGACACATCACTGTCATTCCCACACAAATCACTAAAAAAACCCTTCAGTATTCCTTCACTTCAGATTCGTTCCAAATAATTTCATTACTTTTATTTTTAATAATATTCACCCTGCTGGGAATTCCCTGTTTAGCTCTCTTTATACAATACCCCCTAAGTTTGTTATTTCTATCAAAATCACTGTATTTTTTTTTGTCTTCTTTCTTTTAATCTTAATCATTCCATTCTCTCCCTGACTACATGTATTTACTTTAATCACATTTATCTATATTGTTCTTTTGATTATGTCTAATATTCCCATTTATTATACTACTTTTATTTTATAATAAAATGTTTTAGTAATATGTTAAATAACTATTTAAGATATAATATAAGGTATTCTTCAGACTACTGAAACTCTTTTAAAAAGTTGTATTGGAACATAATGTGAAGCTTAAAAAGAACCAATGTAATTTACATATTCATAGAACCCACAATAATCTAGATGATACAACTTTAGGATTTCTTATATACAGTTTAGTCCCTTCATTCATAATTAAATCTATATCTNCTCTCTCTCTCTCTCTCTCTCTCTCTCTCTCTCTCTCTCTCTCTCTCTCTCTCTCTCTCTCTCTCTCTCTCTCTCTCTCTCTCTCTCTCTCACACACACACACACACACACACACACACACATCTTTTACTTCATTCAGTAATTCATAGCCTTTACCATTTACTCCTTAAATTCTAAGTCACCATCTTCCATATGCCACAGTTCTCACCAAATGGTCCCATTAAAGATTAACTGCCACTACCCATCACAGGTTTGGTCAATCAAAACTTTTGCATAATGCTTTTTATTAAATTAGAGGCAAAGCAAACAGGTTTAATCATATCCATGTACCACAATTCCATGTGCTATATGTTAATAAGGACAGTATCTGTCAATTTTGGCACAGTTTAGACAATAAGTCATAAGCTTAACCAAAGTGCATTTTTACCCCAACAATGCCCTTGATATTCTATGCTCCAATGGCTATACTGTAAGCAACTGTACACAAGTCAGTGTACAGTTGCTTACAGTATACTTCCTATAAATGTACCAAAATGTTAGCTGTACCCCAATCTAACTATAGTTTAATGAAAAAAAAACTTTAAACATATGCTGATTTTAAATCTTGAACATCTTAATCTTAATGAAGCAGTGGCATAATCCAAACTAGTTAGTTCTAGGATTTTACTATGTGCCCAGAGAGTATAGTTGGAAAGAAATTATTTAACCCTCCTTTCTGAGCACTATATTCAATTTTGTGAATATGCAGGATACCAGAAGCCAAGTTTTCTGGGGAAAAGCTATTTGGTTGGGGACTTTTTTATTTGTTTGTTTCACTTTTGGGTTTTTTTTCAAGTCTGGAAAATGCTCATGTCCTAAGTCCAAGGTTGCTCAAAAATTACTTAACTGACTAAGCACTCTTCTGAATATAATAGGATTATAAGAGGAAAAGCTTTATATTTCATTTTCTTTCCTTTTCAGAGGTAAGAGACATAGACTACATTCCATTTATTGATACCTATCAGCATGAGATTGATTAGTGGCATTATTGGGTCATNTGGAAAATGCTCATGTCCTAAGTCCAAGGTTGCTCAAAAATTACTTAACTGACTAAGCACTCTTCTGAATATAATAGGATTATAAGAGGAAAAGCTTTATATTTCATTTTCTTTCCTTTTCAGAGGTAAGAGACATAGACTACATTCCATTTATTGATACCTATCAGCATGAGATTGATTAGTGGCATTATTGGGTCATTCCAAAAACTAGGGATTTCTCACAGGATGATAGATACATATTGGGTATCATCTAATTCTTTGTTTGCTTTTAAAAAAAACACTGAAAGCTCTCTTTTAAAACAAGCTTTTCTATGGTTATTTTAATTCTTTTTTTGTTTATTATATCTTTGGTTTAGTTTTAGTTTCATGATTTATTGTAAAGATTTTCTGTAACAGTCATACAATAACTGTAATATTGTCACAGGATTATAGGACCACACTTTCACTTTGCCCCATAATCAGAACAAGCAGCCTACAATTTCTTGACTTCAGGAACAAATGATGTTATCCTCCACCATCTCCTAGTCTACCACACTTTATTCCTGTCTAGTGCCATCTCCAGATTTGATTGGGGGCAGAACATGGCCTTATTTCCTCCAACAGCTAGTCACTGTCCTCTTGCTGTTGGATTATTATGTTCTCAGCTTCTCTGCAGCTTCCTTTCACCTTCTACCTTCCATTCAATTCATAGACCATAATGTCTCCTTACTATCATGTTGTTACCTCTTCTGCCCTCACACTTTCATTCTATTTTTATGTCTCATGTTGACAAGTTTTTGGTTTGCTTCCTGGCTCAATAAAGCACTTCTTTTCCCACATCAGACTCACTGCTCCACAATGGCTCCCTTTTCATTTCTTTCTTTCTTTCTTTCTTTCTTTCTTTCTTTCTTTCTTTCTTTCTTTCTTTCTTTCTTTCTTTCTTTCTTTCTTTCTTTCTTTCTTTCCTTCCTTCCTTCCTTCCTTCCTTCCTTTCAATAGACTTTTCTAAAAAATGTTTCAATACAAATAGGTTGGACTAAAACTACAAAGTTTCAGTGTATGATATTTTACTACTGTGAAGTGACGTTTTGCCACAAAGTTTCTTTTGACCCATACTGGATTAGACGAATAAAGGATGAAAACAAATAATTGTTTGTTTGTTTTTTACAAATAAAGTATATTGTAGGGAGGAGGAGGAGGAGAAGGAGAAGGAGAAGGAAGAAGAATTTTCCAAAGTAGAAGGCAGGAACTGGTAGATCTGCCCACACAGGTTAGGCTGTCATGTGGAACTAGCCTTAGATTAACTCAGATTTTGGAGAACAGCTCTTCTCATTCCTCTCAAAGTCTCTCATCTTACAAAAAGTTATTCCTCTAGTAAAACCTGGATTCTGTCTGTGTGTGTGAGAGAGAGAGAGTGTGTGTGTCTGTGTCTGTGTGTTTGTGTCTGTGTGTCTGTGTCTGTGTGTTCATAAAACTCTGAGTTCTTTCCATAATGGGATGAACTGGGGACCAGTATATAATAACACTTAGTGAAAACATAAGGGAAGGAGAAAGTGTGGGAGCACTAGTTTATTCAATTTCTACTCCTAGTAATTAGAGGTGAAAATAGACTTGAAAAATGTTAGGCTGTTAACTTAAAAGACACAGCTTTTAGTTCAGATCATGCAGATCTGTCTCCTCCTCAAGTGAAATACCAAAAAAATAATGTGTAGTCTGATAAAGTGTTGATTTTCTTTAATGATAAATTAAATAGACAAATTTAAGATTGGAATAATGAAGAAAGTGGAAAGTCAGAAATCTTCCTGGTACAGCAGCCAAAGCCTTTTTTACACACTCATCTCATAAAAGTGTCAAGGAAATTTAAAAGAGAAATATGCTAAAATTAAAATGGAATAGAAAAAGTCATTTCACATCCTTAATGGGATAATGAATTCTTTTTAATGTAATTTTCTTTACTCTTCTGATTATATATTCTAAAAGAGATTCTTAACTTCCATCTTTATTAGGTGGAATGTTTGTCCTCATTATGGGTTAAGTATTTTCATAAACATTTGATGAATATTATCCATTTAAAAATTGGTAAAAATCATTTACACTCATTCTAATGGCTGCTGAGTATAGAAATATTAATATCTAAATTACAGCAAGATACTTATGCAGTACATAGATTTCAATTTATGCACATATATAAGACTTGTACAGAAGTCATTAGGTTAACTAGTTAAATAATGGCATATTTAACAACACTATATTAGACCGATAGCCCATCTTGTTAAGCATTGTGTACTTCAGATGTTTACATGAATAGGAGGTTGTAGGCCATCTTTCACTATTATTTCCTGATATTCAAAGTATTCTACCTGGGATTTTAAGGTGGGAAAATAGTGACTATAGGAAATAGTAATCAAAGTCACTATCCCTTGATAGCCCAAATGTCTCTGCTTAACTGCATAAATTGATAGCTATCACCCAATATAATGACAGCAAATACCACACTTTGATCATATTTTGCATAAAGTACTTCCTTTTGTCAGTCCTAAATCTTGAAACTTGATTTACTTTTAAATAAGTCAGACAAGCAAGAACTCAAATGTTAGGCTGCTTCTATTTTTCTTTGAGTTATAAAAACAGAGTAACCTGTCTCCAGATAAAGGTGCTGCTTCAGATGAGATCAATACAACAGTCTGTATTGAGGAGACACACAACCCAACTACCCTGAATTAAGTCTTATCTCTGGTCACCTTAAGTTGAAGTGATTAAGCTCTTAAAAATTTAGTTAGCCCTTCCCCTCCACCCCTGCCCCCCACCATTGCCATAGAATGAATATCAGATGTATTGTGTTCTACCACTGGGCTATATGGATGAATGGTATGACATATATTTATCCATGAATGGTAGTTTATTCTAAATTTTCTCTATAAATATAGACACCTAAATCTAGGACAGAGATGCAAAAACTGGATGCACCCCAGAAATTGTAATGCTATGTGACAATGACATTGGGAGACAGGAGGAAGAACCATGGGCTAAACCAGTGGTGGCGAACCTATGGCATGGGTGCCAGAGGCGGCACACGGAGCCCTCTCTGTGGGCATACATGCTGTTGCCCCAGCCTTGCCTCCCCCCGTGACCCCCTCCTCTCCAGTAGCCCCCCTGAAGGAGAGTCACCCCTGAGCATGGCCCACACGGAGCAGCACAGCCAAGGACATGGCAGCCAGGCAGTGTAGACAAAACTCTGCCCTCACACCCCATCATGCAGTTGATGCTGCAGGGCGTAGGCAGAGGGTGTGGCCACCATAGCACTGCTGGGTTGCCTGGGTAATCTGCGGCGGGCCCTGAAGGTGGTGGGTGGTCCTGTGGGCAGGCGGGGAGGGGGATGGGGGCAGAGAGGGGGCGGGGAAGGGGGGTGGAGCGGGAGCAGGGCCAGTTTTTGGGCACTCGGTCTCTAAAAGGTTCGCCATCACTGGGCTATACAATTATCATGCAAAACACATCTCAGCCCATGGAAAGAAAAGAGACAGGAAAAGTCTCTCACAAAAGACCTTCCCTTCTTTTTTGAAAAGTAAAAGTAAATGAGGAGAGAGGTGTTTTCAGACTTACGATTCTATTATTGTAACCTTACAATATAAGTAGTTTTAGTAATCATGGTTATGCTTCTTCTCTGGACCACCACAAAGGGCTGTTCAAAATTTATATTAAAATTACTGCCAAATTGTGGCAGAAAGAGGAAGTATTATGTGTAACAAGTTTTAAATTCATTTTAATTACATTGAAATCTAAATGAAATTAATATTGGTTTCTATCCTGCTTCAAATTACTGGAGTTAGGCATGTGAATCATAGAGCCAAAGGCACTTATTTTCAATGCTTGGATGAAAATAAGATGTAAACTCCTAATTTCCTCCTCCTCTTTCATTTTTACTTAAATGAGCTATGGCTAAAGCTAATATTTGTAGAGGTAGAACGTGGTGGCCTCTGGTAGTTAAGACACTGGGCTGGTTGACCAGAAGGTTGTCACTTTGAGATCCAAGTACCACATGACAGGGTGAGATCTGGGAAGCAAGACAAGACTTCCATATTTCCCAAACATGGAAATTGAGATTTTGCACAAATGGAAGTCACTAAATCAGTTACTATTCCTGTATTGTGCTCACAAGCATGTTTTGAAGTGTGAGTAACCCATCAATTTATTTGAAAAATGCAAAATGCAATGGCCAGGTTTTATGGTCAGGAGTGACAGAAGTTCAAAGAAATTGTTGTTCTTTACCATAGACATACACTGGGTCACTTTAATTAAGTCCTATATAATTGTTGAAAAGAAGGCAAGATGCCTTAGCAGCCCAATAGTTCCCTTTGAAAGACAGGCTGCCTCCTGATTAGGTAGATTTAATATCTGTTTGGTTTAGTGTGTTTTTTTTATTTCAGTCTTGAAAGTATCATGACCATATTTGTTTGGTCGAAGGAAACAGTTCATATGGAATTGAATGTCTCATGCTGGAGTTAAAGCTCCATCTGGAGGAAGCAGATTTCCCCCCCCCCAAAAAAAAACCAAATAAAAGAATAAAAAAACAAGAACAATCCAACAATCAGGGCCTTCCTTCCTAAATTGTTTCCAAGGACAGGCAGTTCATTTTTAATATCAAAACTGACCATATAGCTGGCAGCACATATCTGGAATGCAAATGGAGATGAATTAAATACCACCAGCTTCTAAGATAGCCACAATATAATCTTTCTAATTATCATTGTTATGACTGAGCCTACTCTTGTCTAACTTTTTTTTTTCAAGTAGAGGACAGAATATTTCTTGCGTATAAAATTTGGAGATACTGTAACTGTAGAGATGGATGAAGTTGTTTCCCATTGTTCTGCATTTACCTTTATAGGTGGTAATATTTCTTATTTTTCGGTTCCATTTATAAGAGATTTCTGAAATTTTGAAAGTTCTTTAAAAAATAAATAAACTGAATAAAATTATTATTCCACATCTGCCTTGGCAAAAATCAATGGCCTGGCTATTACCACTATTAAGAAGATCACAAAAAGGAGAGGGTGGATGCGGGGGGGGGGACTGCCGATCACCTCTGAAAATATGATATTCAATAGGTTTTTTTTTAATGAGGTGCACAATATTTGTATTAAGAATTTTTATGATGAAAAATAATAAAATTTTATATTGAAAAAAAAAAAAGAATTTGTTTATTTGAAAATTAATAAAAAATTGTAAAACAAACGAAGAAGATCACAAAAAGGATCCTGTAGAAAAAAGGAAGATAGTAATTTCAAATTATCAGCACAAAAGAAACTGAATTTATAGAGATTTAGACTCAGCCATTTAATACCCAAATCCCACACTAATGTCTGCCCATGGGAAAAAAAAACCTATCGGTTTATGAGGACATTTGTAAATTTCTATCAGATTTTTTTTTGAAAAAAAGAAAAGAAACAAGTTTTTCATTCATTCTGAGCAATCACTTTGCCTTGCTGCTACTGTATAGCTACAAAACTAGCTTTACACTTACCTAAGGTAAGATTTAAGACTCCATACATCCAAAATAATATGCTGCTGATTGCAACATTTGTTATACTGAAAATAATAGAATATGATTGGAAGCAGTTTCAAAGAAGAAGGCAGTATTGGTGTTTATCTCTAGCGGTATTCATTCAGCTATGGATTCAATGATTTGAAAATTAAAGTTTCCCAAGGGATACTATATATTATTTTAAGGATATGACAAAGATCTTCCCCTGTCCTTATTCTTGCCTCTTCACTGACATCAAAATCTTCTGTAAATCTGAAGTCTCTCTCTGAAGCATGAATGGTAGATACACTGGTACAACTTCCAGGTTATGAAATCCTCAGCCTTGGTCAATCAGTTTAGCTACAGTAAATTGTGGACTTAAGCGAGATTGTTAAGTGAAACATTTGTTAAGTGAGTTTTGCCCCATTTTATGACCTATCTTGCCACAGTTGTTAAGAGAATCACTGCAGTTGATAAGTTTGTAACCCAGTCGCTAAGTGAATATGATTTCCCCATTGACTTTGCTTGTCAGAAGGTCGCAAAAGGTGATCACATGACCTTGGGACACAGCAATGGTCATAAATATGAACCAGTTGCCAAGCATCTGAATTTTGATCATATGATCATGGGGGTGCTGCAATAGTCTTAATTGTGAAAAATGGTCATAAGTCACATTTTTCAGTGCTGTTGTAACTTTGAACAGTCACTAAACAAGCTGTTGTAGTTGAGGACTACCTGTACTTCTTTTTCAACTTGCCCTAATTCTTTTCTTGCAAAAGTCATCCACAATACAATGTCCTTGTTTCCCATAAGCTTCAGACTGCACTCACTTTCTCATCTCCCTTTTCTGAAGGTAAAAGAGTCCCCTCATACTCAAACAAAGGGAACAGTTATCAGAATTCACAGCTTCATCTATCAGTCCTATCCATCTCTCTCTTCAGGTTTTGAGAAAAGTAAGAAGAAAAACNAGGGCGTAGGCAGAGGGTGTGGCCACCATAGCACTGCTGGGTTGCCTGGGTAATCTGCGACGGGCCCTGAAGGTGGTGGGTGGTCCTGTGGGCAGGCGGGGAGGGGGATGGGGGCAGAGAGGGGGCGGGGAAGGGGGGTGGAGCGGGGGCAGGGCCAGTTTTTGGGCACTCGGTCTCTAAAAGGTTCGCCATCACTGGGCTATACAATTATCATGCAAAACACATCTCAGCCCATGGAAAGAAAAGAGACAGGAAAAGTCTCTCACAAAAGACCTTCCCTTCTTTTTTGAAAAGTAAAAGTAAATGAGGAGAGAGGTGTTTTCAGACTTAAGATTCTATTATTGTAACCTTACAATATAAGTAGTTTTAGTAATCATGGTTATGCTTCTTCTCTGGACCACCACAAAGGGCTGTTCAAAATTTATATTAAAATTACTGCCAAATTGTGGCAGAAAGAGGAAGTATTATGTGTAACAAGTTTTAAATTCATTTTAATTACATTGAAATCTAAATGAAATTAAAATTGGTTTCTATCCTGCTTCAAATTACTGGAGTTAGGCATGTGAATCATAGAGCCAAAGGCACTTATTTTCAATGCTTGGATGAAAATAAGATGTAAACTCCTAATTTCCTCCTCCTCTTTCATTTTTACTTAAATGAGTTATGGCTAAAGCTAATATTTGTAGAGGTAGAACGTGGTGGCCTCTGGTAGTTAAGACACTGGGCTGGTTGACCAGAAGGTTGTCACTTTGAGATCCAAGTACCACATGACAGGGTGAGATCTGGGAAGCAAGACAAGACTTCCATATTTCCCAAACATGGAAAGTGAGATTTTGCACAAATGGAAGTCACTAAATCAGTTACTATTCCTGTATTGTGCGCACAAGCATGTTTTGAAGTGTGAGTAACCCATCAATTTATTTGAAAAATGCAAAATGCAATGGCCAGGTTTTATAGTCAGGAGTGACAGAAGTTCAAAGAAATTGTTGTTCTTTACCATAGACATACACTGGGTCACTTTAATTAAGTCCTATATAATTGTTGAAAAGAAGGCAAGATGCCTTAGCAGCCCAATAGTTCCCTTTGAAAGATAGGCTGCCTCCTGATTAGGTAGATTTAATATCTGTTTGTTTTAGTGTTGTTTTTTTTTAATTCAGTCTTGAAAGTATCATGACCATATTTGTTTGGTCGAAGGAAACAGTTCATATGGAATTGAATGTCTCATGCTGGAGTTAAAGCTCCATCTGGAGGAAGCAGATTTCCCCCCCCCCCAAAAAAAAAACCAAATAAAAGAATAAAAAAACAACAACAATCCAACAATCAGGGCCTTCCTTCCTAAATTGTTTCCAAGGACAGGCAGTTCATTTTTAATATCAAAACTGACCATATAGCTGGCAGCACATATCTGGAATGCAAATGGAGATGAATTAAATACCACCAGCTTCTAAGATAGCCACAATATAATCTTTCTAATTATCATTGTTATGACTGAGCCTACTCTTGTCTAACTTTTTTTTTTCAAGTAGAGGACAGAATATTTCTTGCGTATAAAATTTGGAGATACTGTAACTGTAGAGATGGATGAAGTTGTTTCCCATTTTTCTGCATTTACCTTTATAGGTGGTAATATTTCTTATTTTTCGGTTCCATTTATAAGAGATTTCTGAAATTCTGAAAGTTCTTTAAAAAATAAATAAACTGAATGAAATTATTATTTCACATCTGCCTTGGCAAAAATCAATGGCCTGGCTATTACCACTATTAAGAAGATCACAAAAAGGATCCTCCAGAAAAAAGGAAGATGGTAATTTCAAATTATCAGCACAAAAGAAACTGAATTTATAGAGATTTAGACTCAGCCATTTAATACCCAAATGCTTTCTCCCACACTAATGTCTGCCAATGAAAAAAAAAAAAAACCCTATCGGTTTATGAGGACATTTGTAAATTTCTATCAGATTTTTTTTGAAAAAAAAAAAGAAACAAGTTTTTCATTCATTCTGAGCAATCACTTTGCCTTGCTGCTACTGTATAGCTACAAAACTAGCTTTACACTTACCTAAGGTAAGATTTAAGACTCCATACATCCAAAATAATATGCTGCTGATTGCAACATTTGTTATACTGAAAATAATAGAATATGATTGGAAGCAGTTTCAAAGAAGAAGGCAGTATTGGTGTTTATCTCTAGCGGTATTCATTCAGCTATGGATTCAATGATTTGAAAATTAAAGTTTCCCAAGGGATACTATATATTATTTTAAGGATATGACAAAGATCTTCCCCTGTCCTTATTCTTGCCTCTTCACTGACATCAAAATCTTCTGTAAATCTGAAATCTCTCTCTGAAGCATGAATGGTAGATACACTGGTACAACTTCCAGGTTATGAAATCCTCAGCCTTGGTCAATCAGTTTAGCTACAGTAAATTGTGGACTTAAGCGAGATTGTTAAGTGAAACATTTGTTAAGTGAGTTTTGCCCCATTTTACGACCTATCTTGCCACAGTTGTTAAGAGAATCACTGCAGTTGATAAGTTAGTAACCCAGTCGCTAAGTGAATATGATTTCCCCATTGACTTTGCTTGTCAGAAGGTCGCAAAAGGTGATCACATGACCTTGGGACACAGCAATGGTCATAAATATGAACCAGTTGCCAAGCATCTGAATTTTGATCATATGATCATGGGGGTGCTGCAATAGTCTTAATTGTGAAAAATGGTCATAAGTCACATTTTTCAGTGCTGTTGTAACTTTGAACAGTCACTAAACAAGCTGTTGTAGTTGAGGACTACCTGTACTTCTTTTTCAACTTGCCCTAATTCTTCTCTTGCAAAAGTCATCCACAATACAATGTCCTTGTTTCCCATAAGCTTCAGACTGCACTCACTTTCTCATCTCCCTTTTCTGAAGGTAAAAGAGTCCCCTCATACTCAAACAAAGGGAACAGTTATCAGAATTCACAGCTTCATCTATCAGTCCTATCCATCTCTCTCTTCAGGTTTTGAGAAAAGTAAGAAGAAAAACCACATGCTGTGCTCCTAAAAGAAACCAGTGGTACCCAACAGCATCGATATTGTATGAGAAACAAGGGAGAAACAATCTGATACTCTAGCTGTTTCATAAAAACTGAAATTAACCCAGAGAACCCAACTGTGCTACTTTCCAATTCTCTCAATAGGAGTGGCTGCAGCACTGGTGTTACTAGCTTAGTGATGTGGAGATAGGACAGAAATCTTTACAACTGGGCTGGAGAATGGGCTGTCTGCTTGAAGATCAAAGTGGAGATCTATGAAAGCAGAAAATGAGGACTCACTTTCCTCAGTCTTATTGATTTTGTGGAGAACCCTTTGGCTAATCATTCTCAAAATAGATTAAATAGTCTCAAAATGAAAAAAAAAGTATTGCTAGCAGTATATTGTAAGAGGAAAACGTATGAAAGCTTGTTAAAAACTCGACATGATGTTGCCTCTCTTTTCTCATGTTGATGATACATACAGAATGAAGGATTTCATCTCCCAAACTTATTCATCATATCTCTGAACAAATATTTGAAAAGAAAAAGAAACCATAGACAAATACTCTCATATCCAAAGTTTCTCAATACAATCCAGAATCTGGTCTAAAGTTCCTAACTCCACTAAGAGCCTAATGCTACTTCTAGAGGTATTTATTTCATCTGCTATACTCTAGAACAGAAATCAAGAGGCAAGGAAGTGGCAAGATGATCCTTCCTACTGAAAAACAATAATGCAATGGTGAAATGTAAATTCTATTGGCTTTTATGTATATTGTTGACTTAGCTTTATTTGATACAATTAAGGAGTGTCCAGAAGGTGTAAACTGAACAGCTTACTATATTTTCAGATGAACAGCAATAGAACAACAGATTAATAACTATCTCAGCAGGGCTTACAGCTGAAAGGAGGAATGAATACTGTTGCCAAGCTACAAAACAAAAAGCAAAAGAACAAAAAATAAGAATTTCAAAACCTGTCCTCCCACCTTCAGTCCATGTATATGACAATAATTCCATTACTAACTTGTGTATGTTGTGTTATTTAAAGACTTTTCTGCTCCAATCTGTCTCATGGATCTATCCATCACTCTACTGATAGTTGAAAGTCAGCATTAAGATACCTACAGGATTTATTTAGAATTTTCTTTCAGATTAAGCAAGGCACCAAGAACCCATGGGCCATAGAAGATATATGCTTTCTTCTCCAACAAGAATTCAGTGGCAGGACTAGGCACAATACCATGGGAAAGTGCTTCCTAGCTTTTCTATTCACTGTGAAGTCTGATGTCATATATATCACTGTGTATCATAGGGTAATATTTTTTGGCAGTCTTTCCCAAAGTGCCTCCAAATATATGAGTTTCAACTCCCATAACTGCTCAGAAAAGAATGATTTAGACTTTCCAAATCAGGAAAGCTGAAGTCCAAATATCATGAAGGTACCCAATTGAGGAAGACTATTAGGCTAAGAATAATAGTCATTCCTTGATAGTCCTACCCTAAATTTCTTATATCTCTGTATTTAAAAGCAGTATTGCATTTGTTTACAGCTCTGGTGAAAAAATTCTAGTATTCCAAACCTTGTTAACTAACACCAAACCCAAACAGCAGATCAAGAGGTTAAGGTTTGTTGAGAACTGTAGCTTAGCAATATCTGTTGGGTCACTATCCCCTCTCAGACTAAAACTGCTTTCTTAGCACCTTTTAAAGCAGTCTTCTTTAGCTTAGGTAACCTCAAGATGTGTGAATTTGCATTCCAAACAGGATGGCCATTGCTGAAAATTCAGGGAAATAAAATCCCTCCAATGTGGGTTGCTGGACTAGAGAAAGCTGTTTTCTAATATAATGCTCCATAATCTATACAAGAATGCAATACACAATTCACAGCATTAGTCCGAAAGAGAAAGCATGGTTATGTTAAATTCAGAAATTCTGTTCTGTTATTCTTGGGCTTTAGGATTAAGGGAAAAACAGTATCATTTCTATATCTTCAAAGGCTAACCCACTGAAAGAGATAGAACCAACTGGGGTAAGGTTAGATTGGATTTGAAATTATCCTTGGGAATTGATGTAAAAGAGCTGTTCCAGATTTATGAATATTCTTGACATTGTTACCATTTCTGGTCAAATATCACCTTAATAATACAGATACTGCCAAGCAGCTGGAATACTGTAGAACTCCTGGGTAGAGTGCTACACTACAGAAAAACAGAATTCATAAAGATTTTTTTCTCTCTCTCTGTGAAATTGCTCAAAGCTGAAAAATTGGGAGGCACTTAAATATGAGTATAAATATGTCAAAAATAAAATTAAGAACCACTTTTTTTCTGAGAATTTAACATAATACCTCACAAAAGAAAAGTGAATATAGTCTGTCATGTATGTCTCTGCAGCTTACAGATTTGAAGCAAAGCAGACAGCTTTGATTATTTAAAACGGAGGTTGGTTCATATTCAGTAGTGTTCTACCATTCTGCTTGTTCTATATATTCTATAAGGTTTTTCAGTATTTTTTTTTCCAAACAATACACTTCCAAAATTACTCCATTCTAACCACTGTAAAATCATGGGCAAATATGAAGTCAATCTATGATTTAGTAGAGCAGGGCATTTTAGCTAAAAGAGAAAAGCCAAACATCTTATCCTGTAAAAACAACATTTGGAGAAATGTGAAATTGTCCTTTGAATCACTCTCCCTTCCCTAGTTAGCCTTGGGAAAGAAACTTCTTGCTTTCACAGTTATTGATTTTAGGATAGGTATTATGGGCTGAATATATTTCAAAGCTATCAGTTCTATTTGTAGCATATTTCTAATGAGAAATATACATTGTCCTTAATCTCTCTGAGTAAGAAACTGATAGAGATTAAAACACTGACCAGATAAGATTCTGTGATAAGAATTATATTATAAAATTGACAAGCAAATAGCAAAACACCTATTACCTGTTTCCCCAGTGGCCAAAACTTTTTGATGTATTTTTTTAAAGTCCACACTAGTAACAAACAAACAAAAAAGGAAAGGAAAGGAAAGGGCCACTTGGAACTAGAACCTGCAATTGCAATACTGTAACATGGTTGCTAATAATACTTCTTGCACAATTAAAATGTAATGATATATTCCTTTTATTTATGTACTAAACACAATGGATATTGAGCTGTAGCATGCCCTACTAAACAGCAACTAGTCCCTATTTTGCCTCAAACGCAAAATAGACTCTGAGCAAGATGTTCTTTTGGATGAAAACTATTTGTATATACTTAACATATGTTAGAAGTACCATAGTTGGACTGGAAAAAAATATAAATGACATCAGCAGATGTGATGAAGAAAACTCTGTACTATTGTCTAGTAGCCATCTCAATTTTTTAGCTCAGATCGGTAAAGCAATATATGTGGTTGAATATTTTGGTTTCTCTCCCATGGATAAGTGTTTCTGTTTATAAAGCAGTTTGTAAATTATGCATTATTACAAATATAATTCCCCCAATTGTAGCTTCTTTGTACACATAGTCTGCATTTACAACTGATCACTTAAAAATCAATTGAAGTTTTGATGGACGTAACTGGGGAATGCCTATGAGTCATGTAACAATGTTTTACAATGGTTTTGCTGAAAACTGGCAATTACTTCCAGTGTTTGTCAAAACCGCGCACCATTAGTTCACTTAATGACCACAGTGTTTGTTTAACAATCACAGTGGCTGCTTTACAACCACCACTGACCACTGCAAAAAAAGGCTGTAAAATTGGACTGGTTGCATGACTGACCCATTTTATGACTGTCACAACTTATAACTATGATGGGCAGGTTGTAAGCAAAATTTTCTTCTTAACATACTGGGCATATCTCCTCAACTTCCATTTCTATTGAAATGATCTTCAACTGATCTGGAAAATGGAATTGAAGCTCAGTGATGAAATATCTATTTTGCATATAAAAGTTTTAGTTTTGATCACTAGCTTTTCAAATTACAGTTAACAATTACATCAATCTGAAACCCTGAAGGAAGGGTGTCCATTAGGAAATACTGAATCAGATGAATCAGCAATGTCATTATGAGACAGACTTCCATGTTTCTAATATCTTTAATTTAATTGAATCTGTTTAAGACCAGATTCGGGGGAAGGGGGGAAGAGAGAGAGGGGAAGGGAAAGAATTCCTGCAAAGAAAAATAGTGTCTGCTCTCTAGAGAAGTTTTTTTTTTCCCATAGGCAGGAAAGGCTACCAAATGAGTTGTTTTCATACAGAAAAACATTTGTTCTGGGTGGGAAAACCAAAGCATTGAGGGACCCCAACAGGTTTTCTACCTTACTGGAAACTTTGAAAGAATTTAAGATGTACTGTACTGCTGATCTCCCTAGTGCTGGCTTCAGGTCTCAGATGAGTTATGGCAGTCAGGCCAAATGAAGGCAAACTGAAAAAGGACCGAGAAGAAGCCGTGTTGCATATTCCAATCCCACAGCCCTTATAGAGTGAGAATCCCTCCAGGAAAAAGCAGGAGATGTAGGGAAGACAAAATCCAATTTAATCCCATGTTACCAAACTGTAATTGAAAAGAAGGTCTCTGGCATGGAGCAGCAGGCAAAAACCACTTAAAAGTCTATTCTTGTGATTTTTCACACATAATATCTATCAGGAATGTACAACACCCCCCAAAATGATGAGTTTAATTCCCCCTTGCTTTTAATCATCACACATTTCAATAGGGCATGAAACTCAACATTCTGAACTGATAATATACAAGAGTAACAAATGACATCTGCTTATGCTTTCACTAGAGGATATTGAAGCTGTAATTGCAGTGACAGCACCACCTGCTACCACTTGGGTTTAAACTCTGAATAGCCTTAGGTAGGAGAGGAAACTATGGCAGAACCTGACATTGTTCAGGACCCCATTAGAGGGAGATATCGCAACAGGATCCCTAATAATAATTTGCATGAGCAGGCCATGAAGAATGATGTTTCTAAGAATGTAGACACCATCTCTCCACATCACAATAATCATAACCAAGATTCTTAATGACCTTTTCTTTGCTATTCTTTTCAGTATACTGTATTTAAGCATTAGTGATGTTCAATGCTTTGGGTTAAATTCCAGAATAATGTTTTGAAGAATGCAGGAAAAACAAATCTAGTACTTGCCTGTAACATTTTTAAAACAAGGATGTTTTGCTTTGTAATGAAGCAGTCACAAATGGTAAACATGGAATCCTGGGAAAATATGTGGTTGCTTTAAAGCAGGGGTAGTCAACCTTGGCTCTTTTATGACTCGTGGACTTCAATTCCCAGAATTCTGGGAGTTGAAGTCCACGAGTCATAAAAGAGCCAAGGTTGACTACCCCTGCTTTAAAGAGTTGCAGACAAAAGCTATGCTGTCCTTTGAAATATCTTTGCATAATTATTTCCAAAGCAACATGTAACTTTAATAAGCATACCATTCTCTTGGTGGTTATAAGATGTGAAATCTCTTAAGATGTAATAAGAATAAATAAGGAGGTAAGACAAAGCAGATTTAAATATGTGTAAACAGTATCTGCATGTGATCAAGCACACATAAACATGGTTTTGTTGTGCTGTACGCTCACTTCTGTGTCCAAAATAACAGAGAATACTGAAGAGGGTGGACAGAGGAAGGTTAATGCATCTTCCACAGATGAATAGAAAATGAATTTCCTACAGAATGTTGAAATTTTCTCTTCTATACCACTATGAAGCCATGGAAGTTTTGCCCTCTTTTTCCCTGGGTACCCTGAACCTGAGGTATCATTTTTGCTCCTATCTCTTGTTCCTATTTTGTCTACCTCTTAGATTAGTTAGTAATAAAACAGGCTAATTTCCAGTTCCTGGAGATGTTGTGTTCATCAGCTAATGAAATCACCTGTTTCTCCACTCAGTAGCAGCTACCATGCCAACAGGCCTATTCCATGAAACTCCTCCTTGTAGATAGTATTCTTGGCATTGGGCTTGCTTTTAGTCGTAACATCTCTCCCACACTGTAACCTGCTAGCTTTGATTTCTATAAACCCTCCATTTTGTTGGTTTTCTTGGTTTCCTTTTTTGCCATGAAAGAAAAATAAGAACAAGAGAGGAGAGAGAGGGAGGAAGAACTGGGTGGATTTAATGTCTCAACTTCCATTCATTTCTCCCTTTTCTTCTAGTTAAGCAGAGCTATCACTTTCCAAGTCACAAAGCTGTTTTTGCAATGGCTTTCGTGCCTGCAGAGCAAAGGGAATAATTATTCTTTTAGTGAAACAAAAAAGCTAACCTTTTGGTTATGCTTTTTTGTCTTTCATTTCCTAGCTCCTAAAAGGAACCTTAAAAAATAACCCTAAATTGATGCAAACAAAATAATTGGCAAGGCATGAATATACTGACTGTATCCAGGAGACAGGCAATGTTTTTGGTGCTTTCTTAATTTTCACTGTATTAAGGTAATTTCCTGTGACTGTGGGTTTTCCTGCAGCCATTCTCACATCATGCCATTTTGGCTTTTCACATCAGCATGCTATTTGTTCCCTTTTAAATTTATGCTTATAAAGAAAAATGTCTAGTTTAAATATATTTTGTTCTTCTTTCTTCTTTATCTGCATATTGATTAACAATTATGTGTTGATTTTCTTTAAAAAAAAGTCACAATGTAATCTTAACAGAAAAAAGAACTGCTATATGTTTCAGAGATAGGGAAGAAATGCTGTATGTATGATAAGCACCATTCAGATGAATAAACCAAGAGGAGGGACGGGTGTGATAAATTCATTTCATACTTTAATATAACCTTTTCTAACATGTCTTTTTTTACTCTAAATATGCAAAACTAGCTACATTTAAAATGGAAACAACTCAAGATTTTGTGATAGAGTTCTTCATTAGTAAACATATATATAAATATGTATTTTAATAAAAAAATGTTTAAAGGATTCTTAAAATGATACAGAGATTGTATAAATCTAATTATATTTGTGAAAATGGGTCAATGGAAGAAAATTGACAGACCTTTCCCTGCCTATCTAGGAGGAGGTGCTCCTGGAGATTATCTCTGCATATCCACAATTTTCTGCTCTAAATGGTTTTATTTCCAACTCCATCCTGGAACAGGTTTCTTCACCCAGTGATATTTTTATCACCATTACAGTGGGGAAAAGCCAAAGCAAAAGATGTAATATTCAACTAAAATTTGACTTACTCATCCTCAAGTGCAGAACACATTGGTTATTTCAGTATTTTCAAAATCTTGTCTAAAAAGATATATGTAGGAAGAACAAGGTTGATAAGGTTGATCAGTGTACATTTTATCAAGTAAATTGTTTGATTATTTAAACAATAGTATTCATTTTCTGTTGCTGTTTTAAAATCTATCAAAATTGTTACACTACCGCCTTCTTCAAATTCTATTTTAATAGCCATGTTTTCTCTATGGCCTTTGTACCAATACCTGGTCAGTTCTTCAGTGTAAGACAATCATAGATTTGAAGGCTGTGGGTTAGACTAAATTAGTAAGAAAAAAATTATTGGAAAAATGTTTCTATATTTTTGCCAAGTAAGCAACATGGACATGGCTATATAATAACTCATATAAGCCATTGGCTTAATTTAGATGAGATTTTATGTTTTAAATTGTAAAATGTGCTATTACAGTGAGTAATAATTGTAATTTTGATGACTGGTAGTCAAATGAAAATATGTCTTCTCCTGAATACATCTGAAATCCAAATGTTATATGGTGGATCCAGATGTTAATGGCATGGCACTGTTGTGTGCTTTTAAACCATCATATAATGTTGCTATTCATAATTATGAAGAAAGATGGCTCTAAGAAAGTTATCTTTTGAAGATAAGCCTTAACATTGTTAACCTTTGTTTGCTGAATAAACCACAATCAATAATCAAATATTATTGTTTTCCAAATATGAAATATAATGTATATATTATTTACATTGTGTTAACATGTTATATTAAGACATAAGCAATGGTTTACTGTTGGTGGTGCAGTGGTTGAAGTATAGTATTGCAGGCAAACTCTGCCTACAGCCTGGAATTCAATCCTGACCAGGCTCAAGGTTGACTCACCCTTCCAACTTCTGAGGTCAGAAAATGAAAACCCAGATTGTTGGGGGCAATTTGCAAATAATTCTTACATTGTAAGCCAACCAAAGAGTGCTGTAAAACAGGGATCCCCACCTTTGGGCTGCAGTCCACTAGTGGGCCATGAGCTATTTTCAACCAGGCCAAGGAAACAGCACACACATCCTCATTTGCGTGAGCAGCGGGCAAGCATGTGCATGCATGGTCCATTTTCATAAGCAGCGGGCACAAGCACATGCTGCTCACGCAAATGAGTTGTGTGCGCACACTTGCTGGCCACTCGCACAGAACCATCCCCTTTCCCCACCCCGCCATTCCCAAAGGCAGAAAGGTTGGGGAGCTCTGCTGTAAAGTACTAGGGGGCAGTATATAAGCCTAAATGCTATTGCTAATATTAATGGTTTACATCTCTTGTAGCTGTCAGCCTTGGTAGGCCAGGTTAGGAAACAGATACCACAAAATCACAGGAATGCTCCTTCAAATGATAACTATAGAATCTTGAAAACCTGATGGAGTTCCTCTTTGCCACTTCTTATAACAACAAAATCATAGAAGGATTATTTTGAATTTCTTTCTGACATTTTCCTCCTTTCCCAGGTATCTTTTCTGCTAACTGATCCTGGATACCTTCATCAAGGTTTCCTCTGCATTATTCTACTTGAATTCAATTTGTACAATATACTTTGTCAATATCAAGCAAACCACACAATGGCTTAGCAAAATGTGTGAACCCAACCAAGGGATTTCTCATCTTATTTTTCATAATTGGTTGAGGACAAAAATGTATAAACATAAGATATTGCAGAAACTGACAATTAAAAAAAAGCCCACATACATCATTTTCTATGTGTTTTAAAGGAGAATATAGAGGTTTTGATACCAGTTGCTAGGAAACATGAGTGGAAAGCCGCAGTTGAATTAATTACCTGTTTGTGGACAATTGCAGAACTAAAATGCTAAACCAGATGCTGGCTGATTGTGAATAGTTCTTATATTTTAGGTATCCATACTTCTTTGGTGCCATTAGAAGACCTGAAATTTGTATTTTGCTAAACTAATCATGACAAAAAAAATGGAACTTCTAGTGTATTATTCTCCAGTTTTGAATGAGTAAAAAAATGAGAGCTATCCATCTTTGGACATTACTTTTGAGATTTATTGAGGAAAACCTGGCATGTACATATCTGATATTTTTTCTTTTGTTTATTACCCACTATGTCCCTTATGGGTGTCCTCTTTTCCCTGGATACTTAGTATCCTACATGTAGTAAACTACCTACAGTACGTTCATTTACAGGTTCTCTTCCTCAGGAAGGGGGAGCCTTAGTTAGAGCCTTTTTCACTTTGGATAGTTCTATGCCTTAAAATATATGGAATATTTTCACTTTGAATTCTTGAGCACTTAAGGCTGGTGCATCAAATGTCAACCAGTTGCTTTATTTTGTGGTCTTCTAGGGAAACACTTCATCATTATTAAAGTTTGTAATTATAAAGAAAAAAGAAAAGAAACAGTAACCTAAATCTAAGTAATGCATTTCTAAGGATCACCTAAAATAGCAAACTTTATAGGATTTAGGTAAAAATCTGTTTATTAGGTTGAATGTTATAGGAGGTAGGTTTAAAAACCTAATTATCCATATGTCAAAGCTTTAAAATCTTCATTTAGTTTTATTCCAAAAACATGCAATATAAAAGATATCAACTTTCACTGGGGCTTTGAGTCAATGTTCACTCAAGAGAGAGTGACTGGTCAAAAGTCACCCAACTAATGCTGTGCCTAAAGACAGGACTAGAACTCAGAGTCTCCTGATTTTCAGTCAGGTGCCATAAAACTACACCAAAGTAGCTGCACCATTCAATTGAGATGTATTGAATACTAGGCATGGAATATTTCCCACTTCTGAAAGCATAAAATCCAGGAGGCACTTGTATCTGTCCTGAAACATGAATAAAATTACTTTGCTATTATAAGTGATTGTTTTAAAAAATAGGTATTATATTTATAAAACAGAAAATTAATTTCTGGTGGTATATTACATTTGGGGAAAGCCAGTAAGTAGCAGTCAGTAATCCTGTACTAGATAGAAGGATATACCTGTGAAAAATATACATATCCTGCGCTCGGTCATCCAAGCCCAAGTAATATCATGTTTGAACTACTGCAATGCATTCTACTTGGGGCTACCCTTGAAGAGCATTCAGAAGCTTCAACTGGTGCAGAGTACAGTGGTGTGGGCAGTTCTTAGGGTTCCTGGGATGACCCAAGTTACCCTACTGTTCCATGAGTTGCACTGGCTGCCAGTCTGTGTCTAGGTGCAATTCAATGTGTTGGTTACCTTTAAACGCCTGCATGGCATAGGTCTCAGCCCACTGGGACAGGCCTGCCCCATCTGCACCAGCAGAGGAGGCATGCTGCAAGTTCTGTCAGTCAAGGAATTCCAGCTGGCAGGGTCCAGCTGAAGGGCCTTCTGTACTGTGGCTCCTGCCCTTTGGAACATCTTACCCCCTGAGGTGGGAGCCTGAAGACCTGGCTATGCCAGAAGGTCTGGGCCCCTAACAGGGGAGCATCACTTTAGAGGTGGTTGCTGAATTAAGAGGCAATCCTACTTCCCCAACACAAACATCATATTCCCTCCATCGCCATTTTTAAATTATAGTTTATCTTGATTGGGATTTGTATTTGTATTCTTTTAAAGATATTTATTTGTTAGGATTTTAATGTTTTAATGCTGGAAGCCACTCAAAGTTATTTTGTTATGAGATTGGCAATAAATAAATAAATAAATATTTATTTAGGGCAGAATTCTATAAACTAGGCATTACCACTGAAAAAAATGTCTTCATATCCAAAAACACTTGCAGGGATGGATCAAAAAGGCACAATGGTGTCCATGGCTGCACAATTATACTTGTTTATGTGTTTTACTTGCATGATATGTATAAAAAAGGTGCTGAGTATCAATGTGACACTTTCCCCCCAGCAAAATTTGGGATTAATTAATAAACTTGGTACATTCTCAGAATCTCACCACTGAATATCTTCATTTAGTAATTCTGATTTACAGACACTCAGTTGGTGTATTTTGTTTGTACTAGAGGAAAATTGGTAGAATAAATTAGTTCTAGTCTCTTTACCCAGCGAATTATCATTTTCTGAAGCCTATGAATAGAAAAATAGGTCAATAGCTTTTATTTAACATAACTGTGTTTCAGTATGTCTCTACAAATAAATAGATATAGGACCTAACGAGACCACCAGCATGTTAAATCAAACTTGGAATGTTGCATACACATCTATGTGCTATTTAGAATGAATGTTGTCCTTTATGATTGGGATATCAAGTACCTTTCTGTCTCAAGTAGAAAGATAATTTATATTGCCCAAAATTGTTATATTTTAAGAAATGCTCTAGGACAAATTGGGTGATAAATCTTTTGATGGTTGAAAACTACATTTAACATGGGAGTGGAGGTAAAGCAAAGATAGTGGGTTGGATACATCACAGTGCAGTGAAACTGGAATTTTGAGGACCTTTTTTATGGATTTACTTATTGTAAGGCAAGCTATACATTATAGTTTTCATCTATTTTACACTTCAAAGTAGAAGGTAATTGTCATCAGTTTTCAGGAAGAAACAGAGAACTGCCATCCATTTCTGATTAGAAGAGAAGTCTGTGAACTGCAAAAAAATACTTCTGAGTATGAGCCATTCTTTGTTGATAAGATTTTCTTATTTCCATGTATGCCATAACTTTATCCCTGTTAGTAATAAGTAATAGCATTGGAATAAAAAAATACAAAGTTATAATATCTGAAATTCTTTTTTCTACAAGTAGCAAATAATATCACATGTCCATGATATATGGAGCCATCAGGAGCACCCATTACAGTGGTAATCAACTTAAAATGAGAAGTATCACCAGTAATCAAAGCCTTGCATGCATCGCATCCATGTAAAAATGGACAGGGCTTAAATTGTCCAGTAGTGTCTGCCATTTTGAAATCTATGACCATTTCAACCACTACTGAGATATTAATATCTCCTCCTGTGAAATATCAAACATCTGCTATATGTCCTCACTAGGGCTGGGCACAGAACTTTCTGCATTTCTCTTCAATTTGATAGAAAAAGTGTTTGATTTGTATTTTCCCCACAAAGGGAGGTGGAAACAATAAAATGTTAATAAAAAGTTCATGTGTGGGCTGAGGAGTACGCACACTTATATTTGCTATGCAGTGGTAATAAAGATGAGAACACTAGGCCTTTCCTAGATATTATTCTCTACTACAATGTCCAGGGATCTACAACCCACAACCTCCAGGGAAGACATTGTAAGGCTGGTGGTAGAGGGTTGGCGAGATGTACAAACAGAAAATAAAAAGCAAGAGCACTTTCCATAACCCAAACAAACAAACAAACAAATAAATAAATAAATCCCCAAAACATTCAAGAAAAATGCTAAATACTGCCTGTGAATGAGATTAAAAAAAAAACTGAAGAGGAAAGTAAATTTTAATCCAGGGTCTTAAAGAATATCATCCTAAAATGAGTAGGAAGACTCTACTGACTCCCCTGTTTACGGAAAAGCAGGTGACAATCCTGAAGTAGCCTTTGTCACTGATTGTCCTTTTCCTGCTACAGGAGGTTATTCAACAATGATCCTCTGAGATATCAGAACCCAGGCAAAGAAAATGAAATGTGTCTGACATTAATTCACATATGCAGACTCAAGTGGTGAAAGGGCAGGAGAGAAATGTCCTTTTTAAGTATGATTGAAATTCAAATTAGGTTTGAATTCCATGAGTGCAATACCTCCCATTTACAAATGCAGCAAAAAATGTCAGTGTCTAACACCTGATGTATGCTAGCAGATACCCTTTAGAGCAGCGGCAAGAGTAGGAAGTCAGAAGGGCAAAAGGATATTGTCTTAATGAATATAAACAGTTAATTACTTGTAATTGGAAACAGAACAGATGACAGGAAATGTGTTTAAATGTGTTGGTATTGACTGATTTTGTATTGGAAAAAATGTTTACAGATTTATACCCTACTCTTTAAAGATCATAAAACATCTAATTTACCTAAGTCATTTTATACTAGAATTGCCCCATAAAACCTGATATGTAAGGCTGCTATTTTATTATTATTACTTTCACAAAATACATACTTTTTATGAAATGTACAGAGATATTCATACAGACCATGAACAGCAGTTTTACCATATTGTTGGCAAGATAAATATAAACCCCACCCAGTGCCATTAAGAGAAGGAACGGGTATTTCCATCATGCTCCTTCCATCAATCCACCAGATTACTTTTCCTATAAAACTATTGAAAGTAATATTTTGTCTGGCATAGGATCTATAGGCAATAATCAGGATGAATAAGTCACATTCTGCCTGGATATAATTTTTAATTTAATAATACCAGATTTTCTGATAAAGTATGTGCTGCCCTACCCAGTTGCTATACAGATAATATTATGCATGATACTGAAACATCACAAGATTACTACCAATACATCATAGTTACAGTGACTGGGCCACTACCAGATCAAAGAGATGGAAAGCAATGTTAACTATTACTCTGGATATCCTGCTATGTGTTTTATAGCTATAAGCCAGGGATGTCAAACCCACAACATCACGTGACATGTCGTGATGTATTGTGACTTTTTTTCCATTGCCGGCAATGGGGTAGGTACAATTTCACCATGATGCATCCGGCCCATGGGCCGGCAGTTTGACACCCCTGCTATAAGCAGTGGTATGCTGGAAAGCTGACTCATATTGGCTCATGACATTATATTTTCTGGAACTTCATGAGCTCTTTGAGAATAGAACAAAGCCACAACTGTTTGGTGGCTGTTTGGTGGCTCACAGTACAGTCTAGTAGAAGCAATGGAACCAGCAGAACCTGCTATTACACATTTATCAGCACACCATTAGCCTATTGTTAGATAAAATGATGCAACTACTTCAAACTGTGGATCAATCTCCCGTAATTTGGTGCCTTTCTTATATGTTGGATGGCTATGTGAGATTTCAGGAAGTGCAGTCTTGACACATCTGAAGACCAGGTTAAAGCAAGTACTTGTCAGAGTTGAATTTACTATATTTCATTGGTACTTCTTTCCCCATTGCAACCAAGAAAAAAACCCCACATATTCAGAATATATTTGACAGCAATATTCACAGAGGACAATACTGAAGAGAATGTTTGAGATGATTTCACGTGCTCTATGAACCAACACTCAGCTTTAATGGAAAAAAAGCCCTCAGAGGCATTTGAAAAGTCCAGGAATTTCCAGTATTTTCTGTTGTTTACCAATAAATGTATATGTACATGTATATGTACATATATAAATGTATGTCTCTCTCTCTTTATACAGTATATATATATATGTCAGTATATGACATTTTGCAATATTAGCTCAGCGTATTTGACTCCATATATCTTTGAAGTTAGTTGGAAGCAGGAATATTCAAATATCCCACAGCAGAGAGAAATATACTTAAGAGTCATAAGCTCTGGGGCTTGGAATCTTTCTGCTTCAGCTGATATATTGTTTAAATCTAAAACTTATTTAAAAACCTGTCTGGATGTGATGGCTTTTAATTAATCTTCTCTTAGTTTTTATACCATATAGTACCTTGAAGACGCAAGATCAATCACAGCTGTATTGTAATGTAGAGTTGGGAGACAGAAAGATAAATGAGCCATCAGGTTTAGCATTTTGATAGCTAAGTTTAATTTTAACTAGCTCATGAGCATACTGTAGATTAGAGGATAAAGTCATGAAACAGCTTTCATCTCTGTAGCACGGGCTGGAATTCTTTCATAAAGAAGAAGAGAAGGTTTGTTGGTATGTTTACTTTAAGTTCTCTCATGTAGAGAAATAAAGATCTGTGGAACTCTCATCCATATAGTTCTCCAAATTTGTAGGAAGCCTTCTGGTCAATAGATTTTTAAAACGTGAAATATTTTTATCTATATCATTTACACAATTCACACTTTCTCTAATGCAGAATTAGGCCACCTTTAGCCCATACATAAACTCTCTGCCAGATGGTACATCTAAGCAACAAGATGTCAATGCTGCTAACATCGGATATTCTTGCTTTGACAACAGATAGAAATGTAGCCATCTTTTCTCTATCACTTTTAGAGTTCATTGATGCTGGGAGGGGGAATGTGGATGAAAGTCCAGCTAGTCATAACAATAATAACTCAGCCATGGGAATTCAAGGTTATTGTGCCCAGAGCTGATAAAGATTTGGTGGGCTGGAGAGCTGAGGAGAAAGGCCTTGCTTCAAGCTAATTGGGAAATCTGATTTATGACTGTTAATTGGAGGAGGGAATTGTGCTTTACTACTTTGTGCCAAGGGGAGGGGAATTCAGTTTTTGCCTTTGACTATGTAGTGCCGATACTTTGTTTCTCAAATAAAAGATTTTTAAGGTAAACAATGCCTCAAAGTTCTTTTGAAGAGTTTCATCTGTTGGAACCATGACACAAAAATTGACACTACTGAATTTTTAACTTTACAAAACGGATGGGAAAATGCAAGACAGATGTCTCAGACCTGTTTCATGTTAACTTCTCAGGCACTCATCAAAGAATAGGAAATCATTGAACTTGATTCTAGTGACATCACTAGGCATGTTCTTGTACCCCCAGATGCCAAAATAACCAGATCAACCAAACACATCTATTGGTCTAAAGAAGATTCTGGGACCTTCTATATAGCAATAGCACTCAGACTTATATACCACTTCACAGTGCTTTACAGCCCTCTCTAAGCAGTTTATAGAGTCAGCATATTGCCCACAACAATCTGGGTCCTCATTTTACTGACCTCGGAAAGATGGAAGGCTGAGTCAACCTTGAGCCAGTGAAAATTGAACTGGAGCAGTCGGAAAAGTTAGCCTGCAATACTACATTCTAACCACTGCACCCCTTTCCTTTAATGTAGACACTATATTAAAACAATCCCTAATAATTATTTTCATTATGCAAATTCCATGAGGTCAGTCTTTTTTACTTAATTACCTTGCTCTAAGTTTTTTTTAATGTAAAAAAAATGTACATCTTAGAAATGCATATTTCCCTGCTCCTTTTTAGTGTTCTGCATTTGCACTTTAAATAAATCTCTGTTTTTATCAGGAGTTTCCTTCATTAACAAACTTTTCAAACTAGATGAAGAATTTTCTTTTAAGGGTGTCCTTTAGTGTATTACTTATTTTTATCAAAAAGCTCATTTAAAAAAAAAAATCCTGCTTTGCGTTTTTTTTAGTATTGTTCATTTATTTTGTACTGCTGTATTTTTCTTGTTATGAGCCATCTATAACACTATGGAAGATAGATAGGAAGATAAATTTTTCAAATAAAGAAATCAATAAATATTTGTCCTTCATTACATCCCATGCAAATCTGCAAATTGCTGATAAAAGAGAGCTTGGCACACAGTGTAGGGGAGAAATTTAAATTTCTCCATCTCTCCCTTGCAAAACTAGATCCTGATCCAAAGGACTCAGGGGACATTTCTGCAATTTACTTTTAAAAATTTGGTTCCTATGTATCCTACTATTATGATTCTACTCTTGATTAGTCTATGTTCATGTAACTCTTGCTTTCATTCTATTAGTCTAATATATACGAGTCTTTGTGTTAGGAGTTATGCAGAATTGATTAGGCAGAATGAGAATAAAGCTAATTCTCATCTAAGGGAAGCACAACATTATCTGCCCCTTGAAAATATTATTATTATTATTATTCAAAAATGACTAAAACCTTGCAGTCCAAAGTTAATGGAAAGTAAATTTCAGGCTGATAGCTGAGAACTATTTACTAGGAAACTAGATTTGTGTTTTGCAGAAGTAATTAACAGTTGTTTAGGCATTCCAGGAAGCAGTTTCAGTACTGAGCCATTTTGATGATCAGCTTTATAGCAGGAACTTTGAATAGCCTATAATTCAGAATCAAAGAAGCCCTTAGAATCGAAAAGCTTTCAGACTTGTCATGATAGGTCTCCACAAGTCAAGAGAAAAAACTGCATTATCGAACAACTAGCAGTGGAAGTCATCTATATATTATATTAACTGTAGCTATCTATTGCATGAGGATATATTTTTATGTAACAGAGGTGCAGTTGTAGAGGGGTAGCGAAGCAGTTATATTATTAATAAAATGAATTTCCCATGCTAATATAAGTATTAGAAAAAACATACTGGGATCTTATTCCATACAGCTAAGTGTACATGGAGAGGAAAATCATAATTTTAATCTGGTTTGGGAACTGGGAAAGAGTTAGGGGTTGAATTTTTTTGTTACCCAGCATTAAATTACAAAACATAAAATAGTTGGTTTTTGGAGCAAACCAGCCCTATATTTAAGGATTTTAGGTTTGAAATCTGAGTCCTATTTCAGTCTCTTGAGCAGGGAATTTACTTTTTTTACATATCAGTGTTTCATTGTTTTGTAATCCTTGAGTTGTTCTGTTAAATTTATATATCAGTCTAAACTGGTAAAAAATATCAGCATGAACATTTCCATTTATCATACATACATCTTTGTAAGCATTTTTATATGCTTTTGTCAACGTTTTCAATTATATGTTCGTTTTTTAAACTATTCCATCATATCATAGTTTTAATGTATTTAGTAGGTATGTAGACATTTTTAAGGAGCACCTTGCTTACACCAAAGGTTTGTTGGAGGAATGTTGTACTACATAATCATGTCCCACTTGTAAAGGTAGAGTGGAGTGACCATGCTGTTTTGTTTTTCATTATAAAAGTGGCTTCTATACACAAAGGCTTCAGCACATTTCTCAAAAAGCTTTCTATCAAACCAATCAACTGCAATTAGGCTTCTTTGGTGCTTTGCAAAAGTGCTTTTTTGCAATACCAAGAAGTACGAGGTGCAAATATGCATAGCCTTAATTTTTGCTGTTGTTCTAGTTTAAGGAACTGGGATTCTGAAAAATATAAGTATCTAAACATATTTGGATACTGACTGAAGAACATCAAATCTTGTTCTCCCTTCTTAATTTTAATTTTAAAATAATTTTAAAATAAAATAATCTTAAGAGTTATTTTAATATGAACTTTGCTCCTCTAGAATAATAGAAAAAAAGACTATTGTTCTTACATTGTGGGGAAGACCTCATCTCAGTCCTTCCCAGTCACCTGTTCCATCCAACATGGACAGGCCAGAATGAATGCAGGGATTCCTCTTAGTAGCAGGTACTGCTACCACCTCTTCCTACCATCCCCATTTCAACCAGGGATTGCCAAAAAGAGAAAAATGCCTTTTCATTTATAACTGGAAAAAACAAATTGTCAGCTTAAGTGCTAGATCAATTAGAACATCCAGAGAGAACTAGCCCTTCTCTGGCATATTACAGGATATAATCCAGACAACAATAACTGGCACTAAAGCTATTTATTTAAATAAAAGCCATTTTGCCTCAAAAAAGAGGAGTAATGCTTGCTCTGGCATTTAGAAAAATGTATATCTTAGATTTCCTGGGAAGAGAAGTTTTTAGCATGTATTTTGACCTAACAAAGATCTACAGAGCTCTATCTTACTGAAGGTGCCTTTCTCCTCTTGCTATTACAGGGTCTGGTGTGAGGCTTCCTTTGGGGAATGTTTGGAAGCTGTAATAGCTTGACTGTAGGAATACCTCCCTTAAGATGCCTCAATGGTACTGCATAGACAACTCTTTTTTTCTTCAACATCTCCACAACATAGCAGATGCACATCACTGGTCTTCTGCCAGTTGGTGATTCTTTCACCTGTGCAGCTCAAGAAAAAAATCTACTGACATTCATGCATTTCTTCATAAGTGAGAAGAAAAGCATTTGGGGGGGGGGGGTTTAAAGTAAAAGTATAGTATGTCAAAAAAGATCACCCAGAGTTCCTAGAAGTCAGATGGCATATACATTTAATATAATAATAATTGTAAGTCTGGCTAGATAAGACAAATAATTTAGTGGACATAGTGGCCGTTGAAATAACTGGAGACAGCAAAGTAAACAAGAAAGTGGAGAAAATCAGAAAATATAAGTACTTGCAAATAGAATGGATGATGGAACAATTGTGTCAAAAGAAAACACGGATAGTACCAATAGTAATATGTGCATTGAGTGCAATCATTTTTGTAGACTTCATAGTGAACATGTGGTCGTCGTAACTGTTTTAGTGATCAATTAACGTTTTTCGTTGAAATGAATTAGTTAGTTAGTTTTATCTCTACCTTCCCTGGAACCTCTAGAAAATCAGGTTCGGGGACGAGTTCGTCCTCTAGGAAATGGTAAAGTCTGTTCACTGACAAGTCACTACTTCGTGGGAGTGGATCTGAAGGCAAGCTGTTCCACTGGCTAATTGTCCTCACTGTTAGAAAGTTTCTCCTTAATTCCAGATTGCTTCTTTCTCTCCTTGATTAGTTTCCATCCATTGTTTCTTGTCATGTCCGCTGGTGCTTTGGAAAATAAATTGACCTCCTCCTCTTTGTGGAAGCCTCTCAAATACTGGAATATTGCTATAATGTCCTCCCTAGTCTTTCTTTTCTCTAAATTAGGCAAATCCAAATCCTGCAACTGTTCTTTATATATTTTAGTCTCCAGGCCTTTAATCATCTTAGTTGCACTTCTTTGCACTTTTTCCAGAGTCTCAACATCTTTTTTTTAATGCAGCGACCAAAACTAGACGCAATATTCCAGCTGTGGCCTTACAAGGGCTATATAATGCAGTACTAATACTTCACGTGATTTTGATTCTATGCCTCTGTTTATACAACCAAGGGTTATATTAGCCTTTTTGGCTGCTGCTGCACACTGGTAGCTGATGTTTAAGTGATCATCCACTAAGACACCAAGGTTCCTCTCACTGTTACTGTTTTTGAGCCATGTTTCATCTAATCTATACTTGTAACATTGGTGTTACACTGCCTAAGTGTAAAATCTTGCTTTTCTCCACATTAAATTTCATGTTGTTGGATAGGGCCCATTGTTCAAGTCTGTCAAGGTCTTTTTGGATTCTGAGCTTGTCTTTAGGGATATAAGTTATTCCTGCCAGCTTAGTGTCATCTGCAGATTTGATGAGTTCCCTTCTATTCTCTCATCTAAGTCATTTATGAAGATATTGAAGAGTACCCGCCTAAGAGGAATAGCTCACATCCTGCAACCATACTGTTAACATTATCAAACAACAGCATCTGCCTATCCCAGATCCTTGGGCAGGACTTGATAGGTGGACAAAAATGCCAAATCCAGTCTAAACATCTGGCTGAATTTGCAATCAACCATAAGAATTTATCCATCCTAACCACCTTTCTAACCATGAAAATTGTTGTATTTATCAAAAGAATATATACAGTAAAGGTTTTCAGTTTATTAAGTATTTGTAACAAATTGCTGGTGGGCTGGACAGATGGTTTTTTTGTTTGTTTTGTTTTGTTTTGCTTCCTGGTTATGGACTATAGTAAACTATTTGATTGACCTAACTCAGCTTCCTGCTTATGCTGACTGTATAATCTACATCAGGCATGTCAAACTCGCGATGTCATGTGATGTTGCGCGACATATTGGGACTTTTTCCCCATTGCCGGCAATGGGGTGGGCACAGTTTTGGCATGATGCATCCAGCCCACGGGCTGGCAGTTTGACATGCCTGATCTACATGATCTAATAGAAGACATTTTCTTTGCAGAAACAATGTTTTCTTGACAACCAAATATGTAGACTAATAATATCTAGGGAGTTTCTTATATCTTTATTGTGAGTTTTCTTCCAAACCATTTTCATTACCATATCTGATATGTGTCCAGAAAACCATTAATTTGATTAATTTGCAATCATTTCTACTAAAGTATGCCTTGATTTTTTCTTATAAACTGAAAAAAGGCAAAATCATAACTGACTGCTTAGATAGATGAGATTAAGCATTAAGGATGAGGATGCATTGGGAAATAGTCATGTTGTCAGACTAGTGTTATGCATCATGACAAGAAGGTCAACAATGGAACAGAAATAGGAGAAAGAACATGAGACTGCCATAGAATACAGTAATTTACATACTAAATTAAAATGGTTATCTAGGCAACAACCCTTCTCTGACAGTAGTATCTAGAGGTTGCATCACTGTAGAACACAAAAAAATCCATGACAGACATTTACAAGTTAATAAGCCTGCAGTGGAAAATTTTATCTAACTTCAGTCAGTCAATTCACAGATTTGTGCTATAAGATACACAAGCTGTTATAATTTATACAGCTCAAATCTTTCTTCATGAATGTTCATATGACCTACACGTTGCCTAGACTTTTACACCAGTAAATAATCAGCTTTGTCCTATGTCCTCATTTTGTAGTGGTGAGTTCCTTAGGGTTTAGTAATAATTCTACTGCCTGAAAAAAACCACAAACATTAGAATCCTGCCATACTTTTTGTCCAAGCTGCTGTTTTTTCAGTGCTCAGAAACAGAGTTTCTACTTGAAGCTTCATCATAATCCCATTATGCAAATGCTTCACATGGACCCTATCTCTGGTAATTAGGGATCCAGTTAGAAAAATAGCTGGTTTTTCAACTTGCCACTCTGCTATTATCTGTCCCTAACTTTGGTCCTTCAGCTGTCCACAAAGGGCAACATAGCCCACTATTTTCTATATTTCTATATTTTGCATAGCTGACTTCTCACAGCAGTGAAATTATTTTATTGCTTTAAATAATAACAATGCCAGCCTTCTCATTTATTTTGTGACATTATAAGCCCACCCAGAGATTATCCACAGAATATAAATGCTATATAATATAAATACAAATACATTTATTTAAAATATTGCCTCTTTCCGTCTCTAAAATGCGCAAGGACATTTTTCAATGTTATTCAGCAAAGAACTCTTTACAAATGAAATGGCTCATTTGCTTTCACATTTGTGTGTGGTGTATGCATATTCTGTACACGTGAGGATAAAATTTTCACTTTTTGCTAGTCATTTAGGGATACGACATAATCTACACTCTATATCTACGAAAGTGACAATGGAACGGAAACAATTAGTTAAAATTGGGAAACCAAAGGACATTACTAAAGAAGGAATGTCCGTCCCTTTGGTCCCCGTCTCTGTCCGTCTATCTGTCTGGCTATAAAAATCTGCCTATTTTTCTTCTGCTTTGGTGGTTTGCTGCAATGCAAAGAATGGTTATGAGAATATTCTTATTTTTTTTAAGTACCTTTTGGGGAAACTCTGATATTGTTGTTTTAATCCTTGTTAACAAATTAGCTTTTTTGTTTGGGACGATTTTTCAAATAGTTATTGTCATCTCTCCATTGATGTTAGACATTGAGTATCATGGGAGTAATAATAATCTTCACAGTTATTTAATGTCCTGACTTATAACTTCCTTTTTATTTAATACTCTGAATAGGTTTTTTACAGTTTTTAAAAATGTTGTTATAAAAAATAAGAATTAAAAAATAATAGTAAGGAACAGGAACACTTTAAATTTCTCACAAAGTAGGCTTCTAAATCTTTAATTTGTCCAGTTTCCATTGTTAGACAGCCCTTTATATGCCTTGAATATGTATAATTATATATTTATGTTTTCCAAAATGTTCTATTTCTTAAAAGTATTTTCCCTTTTTAACAACCTTTCTATTTTTTTCTCCCTAATTCTTAGACCATCTACGGACACACCATTGATGGCCCATAATCCATAAGATGTCAAGGTCTTCATCGAAATCGATGGACGAACAACAATGATTGTTAGAGATTCTATTGTCATTTTTTCTTATGCTTATTTATTTATTAAATTTTATCCCAACTTTATTACTTTGTAAGTAACTCAAAATAACAAACCTACATAGTAAATTTATATAATATGTGTAATATGTAATAAAAATACAATTTCAGCATTTTGCACTCTGCTTGGTTTCTCACACTTCTGTCACTAAAAAAGAGAAGCTTATTTCTTCAGCTAGGAAGTCTACAATTTAATGGAGATATTATTAGCCTACTCATTACTTAAAGTATATGACCATCACATTGTACCCATGAGCCAAGATTCTCTTTTCTATTGAAATAATTTTTTAGAATAAATTGTTTTCCATCAAATTACAGTCTTTTTTCATCTATATAAGGTATAGATTTCTTGTTTTCCTATCATCCTATATTTGAGAAGAGCAACCTATGCCTTCATGGCTGTAAATAGTCCCAAAATTCCTTTCATGTGGTCTTAGAGATTTTTCCAATCCAAAACTGGTGGTTTAATTACACACCATTTTGAATCTGGAAAAGCATACAATTTTCCTTATGTAATATAATTTGAAAAAGAAGAGAAATTGAGATTCCCTACCCATTTTATAAGAACTATTATATATTTTGGGCCCTTTTTAGTTCCCAGAATGTTGGACATAGCATTACCTCAGTCACCAAAAGTTTGCCTTCATTTTTCTGCCAAAGGCATGATGGCTCAGTGGTTAAAGACGCTGAGCTTGTCAGCTGGAAAGCAGACAGCCTAGGTTCAAGACCCAAGCACCGCATGATAGGGTGAAGTCCTGCTATTTTCTTCAGCTCCTTCCAACCTAGCAGTTTGAAAGCATGCAAATGTGAGTAGATAAACAGGTACCACTTTGGTGGGAAGGTAACAGAATTCCATGCACCTTGGCATATACAGTAATTATAATGGCCACATGACTTTGGAAATGTCTTTGGACAATGATGGCTCCCTTGGCTAAGAAATGGAGATGAGCGCTGTCCCCTAGAGTTGGACATGACTGGACAGGGGAAAACCCTTTATCTTTTCTGTCAAATATTATGCCTATTGATATTGTTATCACCATTTTATGAACTAGACTTAAGATAGCGTAATGTACTGATTTCACATTTGACAACTGTCACAATAACAATATGAACAATGCTCTTGATATGTTTGGATGGTTTCTTCCTGAGGGAAAAAAATGTTTGAATAGGACAGGAAAGAAAAACAAAACATTTTAGCAGCTGAATCAAGAATGTGAAAAAACTTGCTTTATGAAATTCAGATAACCTTCCTCCATTTACTAATTTTGACAAGCTCCTAAAGACTATTTTATTTTGGCAGGCTTTTATTGTATGTGGCATTTTAATGTTTGATTTTTTGATAGCTGACTCCATCTCACTGTTGATTACTTTATTGAAACTGTAACTGGAGATGTCAAAAGCTACTCTGAGTTGTTCTTTTCTATCCAAAGGACAAGATATATAATAATTATATATATATATAATGTTGAGTGATGATAGTGAAAAGAGATATGCAGCAATTGAACAATCAATCAATCAAAGATCCATATTGAAATAAATAAATAAAATCAATTTTGTTTTTATATTTCTTTGGTTTCTGATTATTTCAGCTACATTAATCAGAACCTTTTATTCTAGCTGAATAAAAAAGCCACTTTTAAGGATTATTATTCTGACAGCTGTAAAACATGTCTGAATATAGTCCAGTGATATACATATTGGTGTTGATTTTGTCACTGAAAATTAATAGCTATGTTTATGTTATGCATTGTGTATTCTGCTCAAATATTTAACTCCAGATTAACAATTGTATTGTAATTAAGAATGATAAACCTTTCCTTCTGCTCCACATAATCAATATTCATACACTTGTTTAAATGGCCATTCTCAGAACTGAACTGACCGGCAGCCACTTTGAGCAATTAATTGAACATTTACTTTTTAAAAATGTATATGCTTTGTAGAAATTCGCTCCTTTCCTCATAAAATGCTCTATGTAACAAGAAACTTAATTCTAATTTTTCTTCTAATACATCAGCATACTTGAGCTTATTTTTCAAATATGTCACTGGGTATGCCAAGTACTAATGAATTGAGTGTGATCGATAATATAGATTATCCCATACAGCATCTTTCTCTGAACAATAAAGAACAAGAAATATTAAATGACTATTGTACAAATTATGGACATCAAATGCAAGTCATATTAAATCACTGCAGGATAGCTGTTACCAGGCAGTGAGCAGAATACGAACAACCGCAATGATTCACTATCTGGGTCAGATTTTTACTCTTCAATATTTAATTACTTGTATAAAGAGGTAGAAAAAAAGCTAATCTGCAGGGGATGCAAAATTGGATGGGATTTAAACTCAGAATGTTCCTAATAGGTTAGAGAAATGGTTAAAACTAACATAGGACAGTGAGTTTGTATCTCTAGTCTTGCTACGTTTTGTTTTTACCCAGGCTCACCTTGCAAGTGCATACTGTAGTAGCAAACAAACAAGAATGGGAGTGATTGACAAACTGAAGAACTATCTGAAAGTGACAAAGTCTATTAGATAAATTTTTCATCATTAGGTAAAGATTAAATGCATTGTATCTATACCAGTGCTTTTTTTTGTAAAACAAAAGGTGCCGGAACTCACATACGTCATACAACCCACCTTGCCTACCCTACAAGGTTCCATCCAAAAAAAGGTGGTGTTCTGGGCGTTCTATGACAAAAAATAGTCCTGATCTATACCTTTTATATTCTCTTGATGCCCAAAAAAATCATTCTACAATAAAACATTAAAAATGAATATGATCCTCCCTCCCCTAGTATCAAGAGGGTTAGAGACATCACCTATGAAATACTCTCTGAAGAATTCTATTTGGATTGTCATCCGAAATGATGCCATCCATTTTGGAGGAGAGGGGAGAGAGAGTGAAGTGTTACACATGGATGGAATCTGTATTAACAAGGATTGTTTTCTCATTCTTCTTCCTTGAAACTCATATGGGAATTGAGTCTCAACATCCTTAAACAGGAAGTACAGACTGGATGGCTAAATTCTACTCAAGATATGCAGTCCTTCATCTACCTCCCTGCTTAGCATGTTACAGTAAATAAATGTTATTTATTTTTCATTTTTTGCTAAAATATAAACTGATTTTCTTCCAGAAAACTCAAATAGTATACATGCATTTCTCCCATTTTCCCCTTTGAAGACATTGGACTAACAGTTCTTGAGACTATTCCAGTGTGGAGTTGAACCTGAATTTATCCAATTTTATGCTAATACTGTATCTGTTATTACAATTTCTGTTTAAAATGCTTCTTTTTATTCAATGGCTGGGCTCCTACATTGTGCTGACAAAATGAGGTTTGTTTGGCTTTGGCTTAGAATAATCTTCTCATTCAGTTCAGTCCTATTCACATTGAATAGATTTAGGAAATTAACTGAAGCCCTTAAAGTATCCTTGAATGTGTTGATTGCAAGAAATGAGGATGAGGTTCTCACCTGCTGCTTAGTTCTCAATGAGGTAGTGAACAACAGTGTCTATGCACTACAAAAGAGGTGCACACCTCAGGGCCACATTGACTCTTTGGTACAGCTTTCAGGAAACTCCAAATTGTAATGTTTAACATGACAGGAGGGAACTGGTGACTAATCATTATTAATTACATTTAATTTACAGTGCTACCTTGATACTCAAGTGCTTTGAAACTCATTGAATTTAGTACTCCACACATTTTGATATGCAAATTTTGTTCCAGTATTTATCGCTTGTTTGGTGCTCAACATAAAAGCTAGAACTTTTGTTGGTGTCGGCTGCCTTGTGACTCACTATATTATTCCTTATGGGAAAAATTTGTTCGGTACTCATTGTTTTTGGAACATTAGAGTAGAGTAGAGTAGAGTAGAGTAGAGTAGAGTAGAGTAGAGTAGAGTAGAGTAGAGTAGAGTAGAGTAGAGTAGAGTAGAATAGAATAGAATAGAATAGAATAGAATAGAATAGAATAACTTTATTGTCAATTTTAATGTACACTAATCAGCATACATTAAAATGAAATTTTATTGCATTTAGCTCTCAAATGGTCACCACCTCCGATATACACTACATAAATATGACAAAAATAAATAAATAAATACAGAATTATGCATATACCCATATATATTATATGACACAGAGAAACAACACAGTCTAGTTTGGGTTATGTATACATGTGCATGGTGAGAAAAACGAATCTTGTGAGTTTACCAGATGGATGGCATAGGGAACAAAGCTATTACAGAATTGGGTAGTCCTGCTAGAAACCTCCTCTCAAAGGGAAACAACAGAAACAGACCGTAAAGTGGATGTGTGGGGTCTCTAACAATGCTTTGAGCTCTAAGCATATAGTGCTTATAAGCAGCGTCCTGAATATCAGGAAAAAAGCTTCCTATGATCTTCTCGGCTGTCCTTACCATTCTCTATATGGACTTTCTATCTGAGACACTGCTGCCACCAAACCAGACAGTGATGCAATTTGTTAAAATGCTTTCAATCATGTCTCTATAAAAAGTGGCAGAAGGAGAAAGATGTGCTCTCCTCATCCGATGCAGGAAATGCAGACGCTGGTTTGCACATTTCACTAAGGATGACATGTGAAGAGACCAATTCAGATTGTTAGTTATCTGTACCCCCAGTTATTTAATACTGTTGACCAGGGCATTTTTTCTTATAGAACGCCCAGAACGGAGTTCCGGCACCTTTTTGGGATGGAACCTTGTAGGGTAGGCAAGGCGAGTTGTATGTTGTGTGTGTGTTCCGGCACCTTTTTTTTTTTTTTAGAAAAAAAGCACTGCTGTTGACCAACTCTCTTGCTGCATCCTTGATGCTGAGTGGAGTATGACTATGCCGGCTCTTTCTGAAATCTACAATGATCTCCTTTGTTTTATCAACATTTAGAACCAGGTTACTTTTATTGCACCAGTCCACCAGAGCCTTCACCTCTTCTCTATAAGCATCTTCATTGTCATCCCAGATAAGACCCACCACTGCTGTGTCATCTGCATACTTCACAATATGATTCATAGCAGATTTGGTACAACAGTCAAGGTGAACAGTCGTGGACTTAGGACACAGCCATGTAGAGAATCTGTACTCAAGGAGATGGAATTGGAAAGTTTCTAGTTGGAAATTACATAATTATATGTAAATAAAATATAATAAAAACAATATTTTGTCTCAAACTCATTGTTTTTAGAACACAATGCTTCCCCTGCCCATCTTTCTTAAAAAGTATGTATAGTTCTTCATCTAAACATTTCAGATAGTCCTTGAGAGTTCTTTAATCATTTATCTTATTTTTATAATTAAATTTACTTTGTGTCCTAGAGTCCAGCTTCAAAATAAATAAATATGTTTTCTCTCTCTTTTTTATTTCATATTTGTGTGAATCCATACTTAAGGCTACAGTTAGTTTTCACCTACAGGAGAATTAAAATCCCTTTCTTTTTGACTTAATAACTGAATTACATTTCTAATTTTAGCACAATAATTCTTCGAAGGACAATTGGATTTTTTGTATAATTGTGAGATGCAATCTTACTGATTCTGAACAACACCACAGTGACCACCATCTCATCTTTGTGGTCAAGATGCTACTGAACAATTATCTAATATGTCAGGGCATCAATAGAGTTGTCTAAGAATATACTGTCCAGATTACAACACAATTTTGTATTCCTTTGGCACAGGCAAGGCCTCAATAAAGCCTTCCTTTCCTGATCTGATGTCCACTTCATAAGTCTTGTGATGCTGGATATTTTATCTCTAGTTGCAGCACCTCTATTCAAAGTTGAACTGGATTAAAACAGACCAATCAAAGTGCATCAATTCTTCCAATATGTGGAATTTCTTTGAGGGCTGTGTTTTAAGGGACGTTATCATTGTCTAATGCAGGGCTTTTTTTCTCATATGATGCCCAGAACGGAGTTCCGGCACCTTTTTGGGATGGAACCTTGTAGGGTAGGCAAGGCGGGTTGTATGATGTGTGTGAGTTCCGGCACCTTTTTTTTTTTTTTTTACAAAAAAAGCACTGGTCTAATGTACAACTTTTCCATCTTTAAATGCCATTTTAATGTAGGAGCATATGTACCCACACATTTCTAAGTAAAACTGCTCATGGAAATCTCTGCATACAGAACAGTGAAAAAAGGGGGAGGGAACTAGGCACTCATCTCCCCCTGAGACTGCTCAGTATTGCTCACTATATCACTGGAAGTCAGAAATGGACAATGTCATCTTCTATTATTCCCTTTCTCACTGTGACTTCAGGACACATTTTTCTGCTCCTGTTTTGACATTCATGTTTCCATGTTATGACATCTCAAGAAGTCCTGTCTATTTTGAATAGTACTATTCAGCTTGCTGTATTCATTCCTCCCTTTTCAGCAGAGGAAAGAATGCCCCTTTAATTACAATTTCTGGTAAATATGGAAAATGTATTAAACTACCAAATAATTCCTATATTAAATTAAATAAAGAAATATCTGATACTGGTTGGTTCGTCTATGTTCCAAACAGTATGTTTCTCAATATGATGCAGAATGAAATGATTTGTGGGTCAGGCTGAATATTCATGGGCAATAGGAAAAAAAAGTAATTTTTTCAAAAAAATTAAGCCAAATAAAGTCAAACTGCAGCTGAATTTATGGAAGGATCAATAACAGCTAAAAGCAGAACGAGCAATAGGCCACCAGGCCATTGAAGGAGCAACTGGGAAGATAAATGCTGTTTAGGGCACGTTTGTAGGCCCAGTGAGATAGCTTGATGGCATGGCTGTTCAGCTGAAATAGTAATAATTAATAATAAGGAAATGATTCTTACCTCATGCTGATCATCTTATTAAGGGAAGGATATTGGGGAAATGGAACAATCACAGCTGGAATGATTGATGGATGGGATTCAATTAACAAGAGATCACTGCATTTCAGAAGACCAATTTTTGAATGAAATAACTGGCAAAATGCCATGGAATACTAAAAACTACATATACTTTTTTTCTTCATCATTTTCTTTTATTTTCTTCTAGAGCATAGAAACCACAATTACAGACAGAAAAAGCAGTTTAAAACAACATGCTTTATTCCCACCCATCCACCCTCAAAATTATCACTTTTCTTCTGCATTTTGCTACTTTTACACAATTTGATTTTTGCCCCAAATAGCATGTATATACTTTAGTGAGTAGCTCAGTAAAATGCCTGCAAATATCAGGCACCCATTTCATACATGAAAGCTTCTTTCCATGCAGTTTTTATTTCTTTTTTCAGTTAATCGCAAATATAAGAAAAGAAAGGACAAAAATGTTATTATGAATGAAATATAATTTATAAACAAAAGGATAGAAGCCAAACAGGAGAGAGTAAGGAGAAAAGAAAACTCTGGTGTTCCAAACCCCTGAGATGTAAAGCAAATAAAAAATTATATACTGAACTTATGATTATTGAACACAAGACTCAGTTAAAAGTCAACCAAATATACTTATTCTGTTTCAGGCTCATGAATGCAGAATATTAATTCACTGTCTTATACTTCCCGTATCAGAATTGCATGCATGCAACTGAACTTTTCTCATAGTAATTCTACAATTCAAAGTGGGGATGTAGTTTGCTTGTTTGTTGTTGTTTTTTTGTTTGTTTGTTTGATAAGATTTCTTCTGACTCAAAAACAGGACAAGATACTGACAGTCATAAAAGAGTCATAATAAAAACCATAGCATACAAATATGTTAAACAGAACTGATGAAATAGCATAATCACAGGACTACCTCTCCAATAAATTATGATCCAAAAGCCTGGCAAAACAGCCTCACTCCCTCCAGGAAGGAACTAACCTTAAGTGTGTATGGGGGGGCTGCTCCATCAGGAGAGAAGCTACAGAAAAGGCAGTTTCCTGGATGTCACTTCCTTAGGCTTATGGAGGATGGGATTTCTAGCATGCCTTCATGCTTCAAAAGTTTAGGATGGGCAAATTCCTTTTGATGAGGGTGATTCAAATATAGCTGAGCATAGATTAATAAAATACTGTATGAACATCTTTGCAATACATTGAAGTTTTCAATGTAATTTAATGCTTAATCAACTTTCATTTTTGGAAAGGAAATTACAATTATATAAGATATAGTTATATAATTTCACATTATCTGAAAAAAGGACACATTTTCTGCCCCATGACCCAGCCCTATGGAACCAAAATGATAACTTTATCTATACAAATGGTATGTATTTATCACCAGCATTGAAAATGCAGGCTAATCTTCTTTAACATGAACTGTGCCTATTGCTCCCCATCCCTTTATTCATCAGGCCTTGGATGTCCTAATATATATTCTCTGTATTCTCCTACTTAGTTCCTAAAGCAATATATCTGGTTATATATTTGTAGACAGGAGCCCTCAGGATAGAAAACATCATGCAGTAGTCCAATCTAGGAAAAAACACTAGAAAACAATATTACAATAATTCATCTTATATATTAAAATTAGTAACGTATGTAGGATCTACTATTGCACTTACCCATGCTGGGGAAACTAAACATGGTGATTACTCTTTTAATTGAGGGAGAGGGAGGAATACAGTATGTATTTTCCTCAAAACTGAGGTCTTAAACAGATTTTGTAAAGTTGACAAGGAATCTGCTCCTTGGTTTGTTCAACTACTCTTTTCCCTGACTCAGTAAGAGACAGAAGCAACATCTGAAGGGTCAAGGTTTTCACACTCCCAATGTAGGTAATTATTCTTAATTATTCTTTGCAATAAACTATATAGCTGATTACACTAAACTATCTTATT
>NW_015386746.1:384099-414963 GCF_001527695.2 Protobothrops mucrosquamatus
TGAGGAAGGAGGAGAACCACCGCATAACCGTGCCTCCCACTCCCAACCCACCTAAACGCCGCAGCATGATACTGTGGTCCACAGTATCAAAAGCCGCTGAGAGGTCCAAAAGAACTAGGACAGAGGAATAACCTCTGTCCCGGGCCCTCCAGAGATCATTAACCAACGTGACCAATGCCGTTTCCGTGCTGTACCCCGGTCTGAAGCCCGACTGGAGGGGGTCCAGATAATATGCCTATCCTGCTGCAAATATAAAGATAATTACACATGTATCATTCTATTGACACAGATAAAATCTTGTTCCACTAAGTAAAGATATTAACTGAAGTTTCTTACATGAAAAAAAACAAAAGATGATGGCCAATTAGATTGGCTCTGGGTGTATTTTTGGAAGACTTGAGAACCATGCTGGAGAAGAATCTACGTGATTGCTAAGAGTCATATTACTGATAGTCATAGATGAATTGTTAGGATGAATGAAAGCAAGTAGAAGGAAACATTTTGAAAATGATAGGATCCCAGTGTAGGAAGGCCCCCCTCCCCAGATTAAAATATTCTTTATTCTTAATATTAAAAAGAGGCAGAATATTATATTCCTCCAAAGGAGAAATGGAGAAAAAATCTTAACAAAGGCAGAAAGCAGCCCCAGTCTCCCTGCCATAAGAAAAACAGTTTCAAACTAAGAAACCTGAAGAGGCTGGCCTTAGGAATGCAGATTTTCTAATCCGTTCAGGAAGACTTGACCAATCTATTCATGAACAAAACATCTCCAGCCACAGAAGGCTGGAGTTGATGGGATTACAGTAAATATTTACATCTCCCACCAAAATTCTAAGGACAAGACATGACCTTTAGGACATAATAGGCTTAACCCACCACCACGGACACAAGGCTCACTACATTGCACAACCCCCTGGAGCATCTCAATCAGAACCCTATAAAGATCCATCCACTCACTCAGCCATTTTGTCAACTGTCCCAGAACTACATGCTGTTGTTGGTTCTGCTCATCAATAAGTAGATCTTCTTTCCTAAGCAGCCTCCATTTTATTCCTGGCTTGGAACTGGACTTGATTTTTCTTTCAACACCAACACTAAAAATGGGAACTGTTTGAGTAACCTGAGCAGCTTCACCCAAAGTGGCAGTTCTCCATATGTGCACTTTCTTAAACTTTCAGCAGTAGCTAAGCTGCCTAGGGAATTCAAAGACTAAAGTTAACACCAGTAGAGAACAGCCAATTTGAGGAAGGGTGTGATAAACCTTAGCAAAATGTTTATCTAGTCAAAAGTCAAAATGTTACAACTTATTTATTCAAGTAGCAACTCACTATTAAGGCTACCCAATTTTTAGGAATCTATATTTTCTTTGATTCCTAGTTTTGGAACAAAACAATACAAAACAAGAACAAGAACTGTATTTTTTCCCCTTAAACATTCATTCTTTTGTGTTCAAAATCACTAGAGATAAATCCTTTTATGGCAATTCAAACTCTAACCACAAGGTTTTCATTGAATTTGAAAATACTTCTCTTCCCACTATGTATAGACACATTTCTTCCACTGTATTGTCTTAGCCTGGTCAGAGACATTTTTTCAGCTCAGTAATCTCCTGGTTTAAAATGTGACACTGTTCATTTTAATGAAGGGCCTTATAACTATTTTCAATTAATACATGTAGAGATGGTTGTTGCATTGTTGCATCCTGCGTTTATGAAAGAAGGGTGACCAGGCTTCTTTTATCATCACTCTGTTCTTTTAGGGCCAGAGATGAGCTGATAAAAGAGGCCTGGAATTGTGAAAGTTTCCTGAATCAGCAAAGGCAAGTTAGCAGAGAAGCTACAATTACTTCTTATACCACCAACACTACATCTGCTAATAGGCTGTGGTAAGGGAGATGCATTCTGAATCCAAGAGAGTGGGAGGCTGATCATCTGCAGCAAGTTGAGTAAGGTCAATAATAATGAGCAACTGTGAAAAAAATTGCAAATTGCACAAGGATTTATGGAGCAGTTTCTGCTTGGTGAGCATATTCTAAAGAAGTCGAGTGTTAATAAGAAAGGCATAGTTTTTCAGTTGTGCCAGCTGCTAGGAAGATGTTGGCACACTTTCTGATGGTGCTCTTTAAAGATTTGGCTTGCCCTGTCACAGCCGAGAAAGAAGTGCACATAAGCATATTTTTCAGCAACAGGTATGCAAACAGCTGATCACCAGCTTACATAGAAACTATCAGATGAAGCTCATAAGCAGCATACCCCACCCCAAAAAAAACAAGAACAAAAATTGAAAGGATCTCCAGGAATTTAAGAACAGTGATGAAATCTGCTCTATTTTAGTGAAATGGGTGAAGGGATTTAGAGTCAGATTTTAAAAAATAAAGTTGTATATAGAAAAAATCATATACATATATTTCTTTAGAATTACATTAGATTATTTGGTTTAATTATGATGTATGGAGGGATAAACCTACTATACTTAAGATAAATCAGTTTGGGGGAGGTTGTACAAAGGAATTTTTAATTATTTGTGCTGGGTAAAGTTCACAATAACTGCAAAAATATTGGGAACAGGTGTAGGTATTCAAATGAACAGGAGAGGGCAAGGAAAGACAAATGATGAAATGTGTTATGACATTGTGATGCAAATCAAACAACTATCTTAGTTATATGCAACAGTAAAAATGTGGAAGACCAGAGTTTGCAATATGTTGTCATAACACATGTTTGTCATTTACATGATTATGTAGTTTATGGTAGATACTTAGTAATCCTTGCTAAAAAAAAAAAACCTGTCAAAATACAGATTAGATGACTCTGGATTGAGATGGGAGAAATGAGCCACAAGCAAACCCCTCACAAACATCAGAACAAACGTCTTTCAACTACTAATGCACATTTAAGGAAGTTCATATATTAATATGGAGCCTACAACTCCCTCCCTAAGCAGTGGATTGAAGAGAACCTGATGAGCTATGAACCCTATGACTGAAATAACTCCTTTCTCCCCCCCCTTTTTTTTTTTTACTGGGCTTCCTAATGTGGACATTTAAAAGCAGCAGCAAAAGTATTTAACATTTGATTTTTTTGCAGTCCTACAAAGCGAGGCTTTACAACCGCCCCAGTTTTGTTCTGGTCAGTTGAAAAGAACCCTGCTTCAGTTTAAGGTGCCACAGAATGTATCATAAGCAACCCAACTGATTTTAGGATTTGGGATTTAACCAAATACCAAAGCACATTCCTGCAATTTAGCAAGTAAATTGGCAGCATTTTATCTTGAAACTTGTTAGAGTCTCTAGATAATTTGCATTTAAGTAACAAATAACTACATTTGTTGGTCTTATGGTCTACTGCTGAATCGCTTCTCAGCAGGAGGTCTCTGGATATTTAAACTTGCTGCTAGACACAGCTCATTGCAATTTGGAATAGTGAGAAATGAAGACAAGCTGAATAAGAAAAAAGAGAGAGACACAACCAAATATTGGAAAACTATACATGTGATTGCGTGTATCAAAACCTTTGCCAAAAAGGATTAAGATCCTTATAATAAAACGTGGCTACTTATACAATGGCCCATAATTGGATATTCAAATGAAGCTGATAGGAAAGTATCAGGAGGGCAGAATTATCATGTTTGTCTTCACATTCTTGATTTCTCATTTAATGGATTAGACTGTCCTGATACAATAGTTCTTTCTCGATGCCTTGATATTGTGAGAGTCTGGATGAGGGAGCCCAGTGTTTGGCTCAACACACTCAAAGCGGAGTGAATTTTAAAGCTTCCTTGCTCCAGAGACTTTGCAGTTTTAACTCTGCCTGGTGATGCACTTTTCCAGGTAGAATCAATGCACAATTTGGGGGTCCTTCTGGACTCGTATCTTCTGCTCAAAGAGCAGGTGGTAGCTGTGGATAAGGGTATTTTTTACAGATTTATCTTATCCAGATGACCCAACAAGCTGTGCTGGCTCTAGTATGCTTCTGGAAGTGATTCAAGATGCTGGTTGTCACCTATGGCATAGGGCTAGGCTACTTGTGCAGCCACCTAGCTGTTATTATTTTTGTCCAGCCCACCAAATCTAGCAGAGGGCATGCTTAGAATCCCCTCTATTATGTTATCTTTCTGGACCCAACAATTATCTCTTCTCTGTGCTGCCACTACCTTATAGAAGAGCCAAGCTCAGAGATCCAGTTGTCCATGAACCTGTTAAACTTTAGTAAGGCTCTAAAGGTTCAGCTATTTCCCCAAGCATTTGGACCAGGAGGTTAAGCAAGCTTTGCTGTTGCTGTGGGACGTATTGTTTACCTCAGGCATCATGGGTTTGATAAATGCTATGCACTGCCTTGCATCCATTCCCTCTAATTTATCATAATAAAAAAGAGTTGGCAGTGATTATGACTCTCTTGTGTCTTAGAAAGGTGACTAGAAGTATAACTCTAGTCACCTGAGAACTCATTGACATACTATTTGCCTGGCATAAAGATCCATGTAGTCAGACATCTTGTCTGAGGTTCCATAAAAAAGAAACAATGCCCAGATTTTTTACTTTATCTTTTAAAGAGTCTGTCATGGATATTTTAGCTTCTCAAAAAAAAAGATCAGACACTGCATACACAAAAGACCTCTGGTCATTTCTTTCCCTTCCCCCAATCCTTTATAAAAGCAATAATTCCTACTTTTGTTTCCAAACATGTAAGGTAATCCCATGGGATTGTAGAAGAGAAGGCTTAGCTGTTCTCAAGGAATGAAAAGGGCTGTGAACAGAATATTTTTTGTGCACACATATATTTTCTTCTCACTGTGTCTTGTGTCAGGGTCACTTCTCTCTCTTCCTTTGTCCATTACGTCATTGTTCAGTGGACAGAAAAGTGCAGGGAAGTGCAAAACACTTGAATCACCTTTTAATGCTTCAGTGAAAAGTAATGCTGCCTCTGATAATTTCAAATTATTGACCCTCCCCCTTTCTTGTGTGGACTCTGTGGCTTTTGTGTCTGTTCTACCCCTTCATAGCCTCTGAAACTCATTTTATTTTCATTTGTTACAGTTTATGTACTATTGCTCATTTATAACACATTTTAGTAACTTATACATCCATAGGCTAACATGAACAAATTAGAGGTAGATACTGTACAACAGTTAAAAGTCAGCAAGAGAGTCTCCATTCAATTTCTACCTGGATTTGTAACTGATTGGACCTTTTTCTTTTGTTTTGATTTCTGGTTTTGGGTTTTGGGTCCTCCCCCCATTTTTTGTACATCTCTGTTGCCATTCTTTAGCAGACAGTTAAATATGACAGAGTGGATCAAGATTTCATCACAATTGCTTATGTATCTTTAATTTGGGGCCATATTTCTTCTTCCCTGATATACACTTATATTGAACCATTTTCTACCTCTTTATAAAGTGATAAAAATGATTACTTTGGGTGAGTTATGATTAAGCATATTGTCAACCTATTACATATAGAAGCAGCAAAAATATAGTCCTTGTTAGAGCTGTGTCATTTAGGAAATCAAAGCAGTTTATAATTGAAGGCAGTTTGCACCAATAAACTGTGATTAGCTATAGCTACAATCTCCCAATCCCCAATCCAAGATTTAACTATGATTCTTTTACTACTGATATACAATTGTTACCTTCATATATGCCAGTGACAAATAAATTAGGCTTTCTTTTCTATTTTCTTTTCTTCCAGGCAGCTTTTCTCATTTTCAGATGTTGTATTCTCAGGATGTGCCATTTGGATAAATTCACAACTGCTGTCTGTGGTGCCACTATTAAAATATTGCAAGAGAAGGGAGACTCTCTAGGTTCATTCAGTCCTTCCCTAGAGAAACTCAATAAACACCCATGAAATAATAACAAGCTGACAAACTAACCAATTAATTAGCAGCCATCTATCCTTCTTGGCATCCAAGTATGTGAGATACATCTAAATCAGATCCAAGTTAAGAGTTTCTAAGGCCCTTGATATCATTATTGCAGAAGGATAGCATCTAATTATAAAGAGAAACCCCAGACCCAAATTCCCTTACACTTTGTGTACCTAATCTAAAACTGACAAAGACCTGTATCTTCCTAATTCATGAACTAATCCGCAAGCTTCAGAATTAAAGAGATGCATTCTAATCAATGTCTTAAGATAGTAATATTTATAATGAGTCCTGTTATTCTCAAAGGCAGTATACAGAGCCTTATCTAAGCTTATGCAAGATGAATGGGGACATAATTTGCAGTAAAGTACATGGCTTGTCTATGAATGTTTCTTTTTTCACTAAAATAATGATGTGAAAAATAAAAACGCCACCTCATACTATCAATATAGACAATATTAGACTAAATAGACAAATAGTCTGATCTAGACCATAATAGATTATTGAGTTCTAATGAACTTAAAAATCAAATAGGTGGATATTTGCAGATGAGCACCATCTTCAGGAAACAAAATTCTATGGAAATGTATTTCAGGAACTACATATGTCAATCTTGGGAAAGACAATCTGTGGGTGTACATCATTCTTTAATGCCAAGGTAAAATTATGATCTATCATCTTAGACTACAGGATACTTAATAATGATCTTTAGACATAGGAAAGAATATTCCATTTGATTGTTATGAAATACTTCCTAACCATAAGACCACTATAAAGAAAATAACAGTTATTTAAAAGGATGATTCTTCTAATATCTTCAAATTGATGATAGATAGACATTTGTTGAGAATGCTTTAGCTTGGATTCTTGTATTGAACATGAAAGTAAAAGAGCCATGAACAGCCCTTCCAGCTGTTTGATTCTATGATTTTACATAAAAACCTTCTGGAAATACAGAACTAGCAGTTTCCTAGCTCAAGTCCAAGGATCAAGAACTCTTAAAAATGGAACCATTGTTAGATCCCTTGCAATTTGCCTACCGAGAAAATGGATCAGCAGATGATGCTGTTAATATGGCTCTGCACTACATCCTACAACATCTTAAATCTCCAAGGACCTATGCAAAGGTCCTTTTTGTAGAGTTCAGCTCGGCATTCAATACCATCATTCCAGATACTCTTATAACTAAACTGATTCAGCTAGCCGTGCCTAACCACACTTGTAAGTGAATCACAATCTTTCTAACAGAGAGGAAACAACAGGTGAAGCTAGGCGAAATCACATCAGATACTGTACAATTAGCACAGCCCCCCTCCCCAGAGCTGTGTGCTCTCTCCACTTTTCTTCTCTCTCTACATCAATGGCTGCATCTCAAAGGATCCCTCTGTTAAAGTACTGAATTTTGCAGATGATACAACATACAATGGCCTGCATACAATTATGAATCTGCATACAAACAGGAAGTTGAACAACTAGCTTGTGATATGGCAGAACAATCTTGAACTAAACACACTCAAAACTGTAGAAATGATAGGAGAAGACCTCCTATTCTACCACTTCTTACAATACTAGACAACAACACAGTATCAACAGTAGACACCTTCAAATTTCTAGGTTCTATAATATCTCAATACTTAAAATGGACACCTAACATGAAAAATGTCATCAAAAAAGCACAACAAAGAATGTTCCTCTTGCCCCAACTCAGAAAGCTCAGACTGCCCAAGGAGCAACTAATACAGTTCTACAAAGGAATTATTGAGTCTGTCATTTGCACCTTCATAACTCTCTGGTTTGGCACTGCAACCAAACAAGACAGACACAGACTTCAATGGATAGTTAGAATGCAGAAAAAACAATTGCTACCAGCCTGCCTTCCATTGACGACCTGCATGTTGCACAAGCCTGAAAGAGGGCTGTAAAAAATATCTACAGACCCCTCACATCTTGGACATAAACTGTTTTAACTTCTTCCCTTAAGATGACACTACAGGGCATTGCACACCAAAACAACTAGATACAAGGACAGTTTTCTCCCATGCCATCAATCTACTAAACAACTAATTCCCACAAAACTGTCAACTATCTAACAGGGCTGTATTACTATTATCCTTCTCATTTTTCCTATTACCTATTTCCTTATGTTCTTATGACTATAACTTAGTTGCTTGTATATTATGATTTATATTGTTTTATTTAGTATCATAGTATGATTTATGTTGATTGCTTATTTAGTATCCTATGACTATCACTGAGTGTTGTATGTTATGATTTATGATAAATGTATTTTATTATCATGATCATGATTTATCACTTGTTGCTTGAATGTACACTGAGAGCTTATGCACTGGAGACAAATTCCTTGTGTGCCAATCACACTTGGCCAATAAAGAATTCTAATTAAGGTGGAAATACAATCTGGAATTTTTAACTTGTCCAAAGTTGTTTTGCTGTTCTTCGGCTTTGAGGATTGAGTTTCAGATTTTTCCAGGAACCAAAAAGACAATCCAAGCTAGAAAAAGTGCACTGGTTCATTTAAAAAAAAAAAAAAGTTACTGAATCTGGGAGTGGAGTTACTGTTCTAGGAGGCTGTCCTGATTAATCTACAAAACTTTCTTATCAATGCCTAGGTCATTTTCAATTGCATGAGTGCTCTCCTTGGTCCTGAAGATTATCTCCTGAACCTTTTAGATAAGAGTTTCTTTCTGGCTTTGCAGACTGATGCTGGGGAGGGGAGGGGATGGTTTTGTGAGAGAGGCGGACAAGCACGCGCATGCGTGCAGCTTTATTTATTTATTTATTTATTTATTTATTTATTTATTTGTTTGTTTATTTATTTATTTATATCCATTTATCTCACTACTGAGTGACTCTTTATATATTTGTTTTCTCTTTTTTGCTATATTCTTTTTTTTTCTTTTTCTATTTTTCTTTTCTGCACTAATTTTTCCTTTTATTTTTAAAATTTTTGTTTGTTTTTATGTTTTAATTGTAATAGTTAATAAAATTACTATTAAAAATAATAATTTCCCATGAAGTCAATTAAGTATCCTCCCAGTTGGCACCCTTTTATTTCTGCCCTTTCTTGGTGTAGCATGCTTGGGGTTTTGTTTTGTTTTGTTTCCCCATTCTCTGCCCATAGTATTGTAAAATTTCTCTTTTTTGAACCTCCTTTTTTCTTCCTTTTTTCTTGACTACAGAAGATAGGAAAGAAAGAGCAACCAATAATCAATAGTCTTTGATTATTATATTATAGAGCAATTATGGTATCATAAGAGAAAAAGGAAAATAATTATAAACAAAAAAAAGGTATAGAGGCCAATGAGTAAAGAACAATCTCTAAAAAGAAAAGGCATTCATTGGCCAACCTAGAAGTCAACTATGAAGCTTCCCTTCCTGTGCACTAGGAAAGGCAAGAAGTAGAAAAATGACAAATCAAATCCTGCAGCAACTGTAATCTGAATTGTATAACAGTCCAGTCCTATTGCCAGCTCACAATTCCAAGTTTGGAATTTCAAGGTTGGCTTAAGAATCAGCTGGATCAGTATACAAGACAAGCAGTTTAGACTGCATGCAGAATAGCCCAGAGACATGCTGGGCAGCTATCTGAGTTTTCCCTGCTTTATGTTGTGTACTCTCATCTGAACTGTTATGGTCACGGATGAGAAAAGTCCAGTGAAGTTGGACACATAGCAGGAATTATTAATATGATTTCTTTTCTATTTGCATCTTGAAAAACATTACATTTTGCCAAGAATGTTCAGCAATAAAGATCAAACTTATGGGATTTGAAGCCAATTTTAATAGGATGCTGTATATCTGAAGAATTATAAAATCAGAAGACAGGCAATTGCCAATTAAGATATTCTCACTTCTTGTTTATTTATTGATACAAGATAATTATGAGTATACCTTTATTGCTAGGTTAATCGATTCAACTTAATACAGAAACATGAGATTCTGTTCAGTCAATGTTCTTTTCTCTGCATCCATCATTATTTAGCACTTGAAATTTGTTCCAGGGCACCAGTCCTGCCACATAGTTTATTTAAATGATGAATATGGCCCTTCAAAAAGCAGCTGTTATTGAGACACTAAACTCAAATGGCTTTTATATACATATTATGTTGGCATCATCCTAGCTCCTGGTCTAATGCCACTTGATCTGGAAAAGAATACATGAGCAAGAAACCTATGACTGCTAAGAGTTAAAAAATCATAATGGTAGTATGCTGGCTATTTTTCTCTATTATAATTAAAATTCATGGCCAGTACGTTAGCTTCATTTTCCCAATTGAAACTATGGCTAAATCTTGTGAAAGTAAAGAATTTTCATCATGCCTTTTGACTGCCAGTTGGTGTTCATGGATGCATTCTGCCAATGTTCTGCCTGTTTGTCCTACATAGTGGTTGTTGCAGTTCTTACATTATATGTTGTAGATGACTCCTGTTTTTTTCTTCTGGGGTTGCTGGTTTCAATTAGGAAAATTGAAATTGACAATCTTAGACCAGGCCAAATCCAAAAATGTCAGGGAATTTCTAGAAGCCTGGCACTCTGACAAACCAGCCATCAATAGACACATAGGCATTAATAGAGTACGCAAAAGAGACAATCAACCAGCCCCAAAGACAAAAAGTCTCCAGCACCTCTCCACCAGTAATTAGCACTCAGATCAGCATAGATTAATTCCAAGATTACCTTCAGACCAACAATCAAGTAAGCAATACCCCAATCAAGAAACTGCCACAGAGCCATTAGTAAACAGTCCAACCAAAGAATCCCTAAGACCGCACCCACCCAGACAGGCAAGACACCAGAATATAAACTAATAGCAAACAGCATTCCTTACTAGCACTGGTGATGTTACCTAGTTGGGGAAATGAAACATCTGCAAGAAAACAAGCAAGCTCAGAGAGCACCAAGGACCTCAACAGCAATCACTTGAAATCCTGGTTCAAAATATATAGTTGGTGTCATCAACATGCTCTCATCATACCTAACCACACACTGATGATCTTGCCCAGTGATTTCATGTAAATGTTGAAAAGGAGCAGAGAGAGTATCAAGCCTAAGGCCCCTTAGTAAGAGAATCTGTATCATCCCATACAACTGGAATTAAGGAGGATGGTAACACAGTGCTCTCCCTTCCTAATTCTCAGAGATCAAAAAGATACCGTTGTACTGTTAGTGAAGGTTACTGAGAAATCAAGCATGATCAAAACATTTTCCCTATCCTTCCAATCCAACCAGAGTAAGCATCAACAATGATGTCTCCAAGCTGAACCAAGGACTGAAACCAGAATTAAATGGGTCCAGATAATTTGTTTCTTCCAAATTCTCTGCAATTGCAATTCAGTCACTTTCTCCATAATTCCATAGAAAGAGAGTGCTGCTGACAGACTGGTAATTACCCATTATATCCCGTTTGAGCTATTGCTTCTTGAAGAGACAGTGCACCACTGCCTCTTTTAAAGAAAAGAATAATCCTCCCTTTATCGAGGGAGTATTTTACCACCAGCCTGACCCAGCTGCCCATTACTTAGAGGTTTTCATCAACCAGGAGGAGCAGATCTTTTTATTTCTTTTCCTTCTTAGCCTTTTAAGTTTTTAAAAAAATCTCTCTTTTGAATGGTGTGTAAAAGTGGTTTATCTCTATGTGCCTATTGATGGCTGATTTGTCTGAATGCCAAGCTTCCGGGAATTAAGATTAAGTAATTTTCATCATGTCTTCAGAAGACACATCAGAAGATACAATGAAAATTATTCAGTCTCATAACCTAGGGACAGACTCAACCATAGTTTCAACAGTAAGCACCCTAGAACAAGCTAAATCCAAAATCACTAGGGAATTCCTGAGACTAAAAAGGCTAACCTATTGATCAACACCAGCAGGGCAAGCTACTGTATGTTTACCGGGAGCAAATCCCATACTCACTAGCACTGCTGATATTACCTGGCTGAGTAGTGAATATCTGCAAGCAAAGAATAGCTCAGAGAATACCAAGGACTCTTTCTACATAGTACAGCACATGTACTGGCTGATACCTGCAGCCACAGCAACCATGAAATTCAAGCAACATCATCTCCCCCTCCATTGTCATGGGCCTTCTGTTGGGACTAATACTCTTCAGAGCAGTAATAGTTGAACCATGTGTCTCAACTTCTCCTCTATCTTTGGTAAACTCTTCTGGGCTATTTTACCATGTTGAAATAAAGCTAACACCAGTGAAATGCAGAATGTTCCACTTCTTCATGCTGCAGTTTTTCAGGTAAGGTGAGCATCTCCTCCTTTTTTTCTGAGCAAGTTCTTGTTAAACTCTTCAGTCACTTCAAACCACCATTCCAACATTTCCACTCAAGTAGCCACTTCTAGTCATTTTAATATTCCAAAACCTTTTTAGTGAATGTTACCTCACACAGAGACAATCTTCTTACTTAAGAAGAAAATAAAATAAAAAAATAAAAAGGACTACAATATTCCAATGACATTGTCTAATACTAGATTCAAGAGCCTTACGATGTAAAGAGAGCAACAAAGGTGTGTATGGCGGGAATTCTACAGAACCATCCCCACATAGGCATACAAGCTACTGAAGAGGAGTATTTATATGCACTGGTAGGACTGCAGAAGAAAGTGCATACAATCTGGCCAGGGTGTAGCTAATTTGAAACCTCCACACTATTTCCGAATTAGTATTCAGGAGAGATAAGATGATAGCACAAGATCATAAACTGTGGAGTTGAATACTAGGCTTAGACTACTCCAATATCCCAGTTACTTAAGACGGTTCCTAGCATTTTCAAACCTTAATGGACAGAGGTTTCCAAAGTTCGGTGTTACCTCTTGTTAGCTAGGTTTATGCAAAATAGTCTCTGAGAGCAGTGGAGCCAGACCCATAGGGAGGGGATAATATAATAATAACCAGAAATTTAAGAGCTAGAACCAAGCTCTGGCACCGACAGAAATCAAACTTGTTTCTAACCATAAGACAGCATTCTTGATGGTACCTAGAACAAAGGTCCCCAACCTTTTGGGCATCAGGGACCAGTTCTGTGGAAAGAGTTTTTTCCGTGGACCAGAGGGTACATGGTTTTGTGTGCTGCCTGCATCTCACAGATGGGGATTTGCTTGTTTGTGTGGACCAGTTGCTGGCATGCCACGGACCGGTAGTGGTCCACAGACCAGGGGTTGGGGACTCTTGACCTAGAGTGATGGTGACAATTTCTGCTGATGTTCCCAGAAGCATTTGACTGATTGTTATTGAATAAATGTGCTAGATTAACAACATATTTTCTTTCATTCAGAAAAGTTCTTATACTATATTCATACTTTCCTTTATCCTGGTTGTAACCTGATTGTGTTTGTTCTGGTAATTAAATATTGAGTTCACTTTTTATCTTGAAATAAAAGAATTTTTCCCCTTCCACTTCAGGCCTTTTGCAGAGAGCTATACTTGACAAAGTTATAATCCAATCTGAGATTTCATTTTACTGTAGCTTTATTATTATTGCTTCAGCTTGCATTCCAGGTTTTAAACTTACATTGTGCTATTTTCATAAAGCACCACTTTTCAATGCTAGATTGTTATTAAAAATGAATTATTCTTGCGAGTGTTTTCATAGCTTGAAATAAATGCATCTTCATTTTTATTTTTATACTTAAAACACGTTCTGCCTTTTAGAAAAGTTCAGGGTAGCTTTACAAAATATCCTTAGTGGTCCATGTTTAGATCTATACATGGAAGTGCTATTCATTATGATTGCTGCAGTAAACACTATTGTCATACTTAGGCTGTTAAGTAGCGAATACATGTTGCAGAGCTAGAGTATGCTATTTCTATAAAGAGGTTTTTGTGAACCTTTAAAATATATCATTTTCTTTCATACTGAATGTATTCTTTGCAGAATAGTTTGTTTAGAAAAAATTAGATATTCATACCTAATTTAGAATTTATGTCTCTTTCCTATATTTTAACACTTTTATTATAAAAAATAATTTACAATAAGAAAGAATATCCTAACAATAATATTGGCTAAAGAGCCTCATATGATCTATTCTTTCAGCAGCTATTTTTATCTTATTTTGACATGCAACTGTCATGTTTTGATTATACAGTATTTTTATTATTCTAAAGTTGGGGGAGGACCTTTAGGACAATGAGGTCAATCTTTTCCTATGAAGACACGAAATCCATTATGCTGGGACCTGTTTTCTTGCATGCTAGAGAACCTTCCATCTGAAATCCTTTCATGTTTTCAAAAAGTGCCTCCACATCATAACTGCCATAAAATCTTTTCTCAGCACTAATTCTACCAATCTTTCTTAGTAAGCCGATTTTTATTATTCAACCAACCTCATATCATCTCAGCTCTAAGCCTCTTCCAGTTTTTCTTAGTCTTGTTAAGATACGATGCCCCGAACTGGTCTTTAAAATCTGGGGTCTAAATTAAACAGAATAAAAGGGAATAATGATTTCTCCATCATTCCGAAACTGTACCTCTGTTGATATAGCCTAAAGTTACTTTCTGTGTTTATGACTTTTGAGCCAGCCATGTATAATCTTAATTATCATATTATTCAGCCCGCACCTAACTAGCTTGCTTATCAGAATGTCATGAGATACTTTGTCCAATACTTTGCAGAAATCAAAATGTAATCCATCTACAACATTCCCACAAACTATTGAAAAAGTTGAATTGAATCAAAACAGAGAGAATTTAAACTTGCCAGAGCTACAGAGAGCCTAAAATATTTTCAGGGGAGATGGCAAAATTATAAGTATGGATCAGAAAATAATCCAAATACATTATTAAAAACCTGTCCCTTAGGTCATAAAAATATAATCCATAAATCTTATGAAGCCTGAGTAGCTTACAGAACATTCAAATAATATAACTGTATATTCAAACTTTCAACAGTAGGAAACAAAGGTCAGTAAATATTTATGACCCTAGATAAACTCTTCTGAGGTTGAACTTGCTAAAATGCCTGATTTCCTCAGTCATTTTAAGAATAAAGAGATGCTGGGAATGTCCCTAATGTTCAGAAGCCCATAATCACAAACCAAATGTTAGTAAACATCCTTTAAATAAAAAAAGATTGAACACTGTAGAGGAGAAAGAGGGATAGGCAAAGTCTTTTGGTATATTATTATGAATAAATTCATTTAGGCTGACCAAGTCAGCCTAAACAAGGGAGAATGGTCTTTTGAAAAAATACAAGGCAGAGGAATAAGGTATAGTCACAGAGTTGATGTGGATAAAGAGATAGAAAATAAGGAAATAATGAAAATTTGCAAGAACTGTTGCCTAGGCAAAAGGGACCTAGATACTTTTTAAATCCAGCATAATGAGATAACATTCAGAACTAGCTTAAGCAGATGTTTCCCTCATTCACTGGCATATACAAAGTGGGAGGAGTATAGATAATCAGACTTGCAATATTCTGTTATTATAGCTAATCTCGCTAAAAGTAATTTTATCCTTCTTGTGGAGTTGATTAGTCTTCTGTATCTACTAGAGCTTTAAGAAAGGGATGCTGATGGTGGAAATCTGTGCTTTCCTTTGTCACTGTTCCTTAAGTCCCCCATGAACAGAATTTAACTAATAAAGACAATGTCTCTGGAACTATTGGGTGGTAATCTTTATTATGGCACTGCCCAAAACTCTGTAAGTAAACAAACAAGATTTTAATTAGGTCATCAAAACAGTCAGGGTGTGTCCAGTTTTACAAGCAGTATGACAAAATTTAGTCTGATTCAAGGAAGCAATATTGTACTGGTTGATAAAAGCAATTGTATATAAAATAAATCAGAATTGTCTGGGCATGTCACCAAATAGTAAGTTATAAAGTGAGTTATAAAGCAAGCCCCTGTATATGGGGCATAATATAACAAGATATAAGCTCTGCATTCATTGGATCCTTCTCCACCAGCGCACAGTCTTCGCTCATATAGACAGATTTATCTTAATAGACTGTTGGACTTGTCCCGACTTGGACATTTAGAAAAGAACAGCCTTCGACTGCATTCTTAGTGAAAGGTATACTTTTACTAAAGCCAAGTGGTTACAAGATAGCAAAAAGACAGATCTGATGTTTGTGCTTGAAAACTGCCTACTCACTTTCCTCTTTCCCAAGTTCCCCTCCCTCATTATCTGTTTAGTGTCCAATGGGATTCAAACAAATTGTTTTGGTGACATTTCTGATTCTTGGCAGGCTCAGTGATGATCTGCATTCCATTCCCATACTTCTGGCCTTGGGATCAGCCAAGCAGCACTGACATGGACTTCCAAATTATTGGTTGAATGGAGTAAGTGCTTGACTATAGTCAATGGTGGGATTCAAATACCTGAACTACCAATTCTCTGCATGGATGCCACTTCTGGAAGTCCGTTCGGAGCCAGGGAGGCCTCCCAGGCCCAGAACAGCCCACAGGAAGTTCGTGGATGCCACTTCCAGAAGCCCGTTCTGAGCCTCAGATTGCCCATTTCCAATCCTTTCTGTTAAATGACTAATTAGTAGTTGCAAGAGATCAGTCTATTGAGAAAATCCTCAGGTCTCCTAATAAGGTATCCCATTGAGCAAAAAATGGGGAAAGGTTTCCAGATTTATTTGGGTTAATTGATTCATACATTGGTGGCTTGATCTACAATCAATGGAACTACAACACCAGCCATGGTTTAATAATGGAGTTGTAAGTAAATTTTCTCATTCGATAATGAAGGCAGTAGAATTAGATGATATTGCTATCAGAACAAGGATCAGATAAAAGATTGGTTTTGTTTAGGATATAAGAGCCATTCTGATATACAGTATATATTATAAATCTTGCTATTTTTAGATTACATCCATGTTGATCAATTATCCAGGGCCTTTGCTATAATATGGCAAAATGAAACAACTAAAAAGTAATGTTATCCACATTCACCCATGTAATAATGGTGGATAATACCTGCATTTTGGCAGTGACTAACATCACTATTTCATAATGTTCAACATTTAATTTTCCAGTTTCCACAGAGATTAACAGGGTTCTTATAATCTTAGCTGTTTTGTGCTAAACTGCAGGCTGTTAGAATATTTATTGTGCTCAAACAGAAATAGCAAATAACAGACATTTTTTCTTAAGTCTTATGATTATTAGTCAGTGGAGAGAGACGAGAGGGTCATTTATATTTGATACAAATTAAAGTTATTCTATATAATAAAAGACAGCATTTTTTCAGATTTGCATTATTTTATTTAGAATGAGATACTCCATATGTTATGACTTTTGAATGAAACATGTGTTGAACAGTTATGAACATAATTTTAAACAAGTCTTCTTAATCCCATAATGTTAAGCAATTTTAAATTAATATTTGATCAGTTTAACTTAGTAGCATCTATGAGAAGTGTAGGAAGAAATTAAAGGCCACTAGAAATGCTGGAAATCTATTAAAATACATACCAGATCTATGCACAAAGAAATAGACTTTTTTCAGTGGGAACAATTAGAAGGGCAGAAGAGTCAAGGGAACTAGTAGAACGAATATACTCCAATTAAGGAATTTATACTGTATAGTTCATACCTCTCACTATCTGAGTTACAGATAACTGAAAAGTCTTTGTATTATATCAGACATTGTGCTAAGTCTGTAAAATTTATGAGAATGTGATATTGCCCATTTCATGCTATGAGACAATTTGCTACTTTAGAAGACTTAGAAAAGCCATTGTCTACAAATGGCAATTTTAATGATATTTATGTAAGGCATGATATGGATGGTTCTTCAGGCATTTGCTTGAAGGGCCCTGGAGATCAATCCATATTTCTTGGGCTGTTGACAAAATGATTCTGAATGAGATTAGTTTTTGAAACATTGATAATACTGCTTTACTCACTCTCCAAGCACTAGTAATCTTTTGAAAATAAATGCACAGATTTGTGATCACACTTTTAGCCTGTTCAATTACACTAGAGGCTTCATTAGTGCAATTAGTGCATAAGCATTCATGATGTTAATATGAGGGATGGACAGCTTTCTCTGTGGTGTGAACTCAGACCTTTGTTTAATTTCTAGGCAAAATGAGAAATTAAAGTAAATTCCATAAAATAAGTATGTGGTGTGGTTGCAGCCATGTACATGGATGAACAAAGGTCACTATTGAATGGAAATGAGTGTTTTCTTTCAATGAAATGAAGTTCACTCTAGGATTCCATGAAAATAGAATTTTAATTAAAACATATTCAATGCCCTCATGTGCAATAATTTTAGGTGAGGTTTTTTTGAATTGACCTCCCCCATTTTCTGCCATTTGGTCTATTTTATTTTACTGGATCAATTCACCAATTTATTAACATATTTATTTTCTGTTTCTTTTTTTTTACCATATGGAAATGAGTCTCAGTTAAATAAAAGGAGGTCAGTGTGGTTTGATTTGTTCCCTAGTCTTGTGTAAAGTATAAGTAACTATGTTTGGGACAATATTTATCATCTAATACTTTGATGAATGAGAACTAAAAAGCCAGTGTGGTAAGACTGGAGCATAATTTTGGTTATCTAATCAATGACAGTGCCTTTCCACCCTTCAATCCTTGTACGAAAAACAACAAAATAAGAAAATAATGGTGTGATGACCCAGGGCATGGCACAGAGGCAATGCAGTCAGCTGGCAATTCAAACCGCCCTTTAATTGCTCCAAATTTTCCCCAAATGTTCCCACATTTCTGGCAAGCCCCAGAACAAAGTAAGACATACACACCTTCAGCACCCTCTGGCTGCAAGTAGTTTCACATACAGTTAGATTAGAAGAGTAATTTACTCAAGGCCATGTAGATAACAAGGAATGAAATGTACATCCAAAATCTAACGAGTCTGTGAAAATACAAACTTGCTTGAGCAGTTTCAGAAGAGAAGCCAAATCAGCATTTGTTCCCAACAAGTGCCCCTCCCCACAGCGTCTCCTTAAGTCTAATCTCCAGGTGTGCCTTGTGGAGAGGGGTGGGGCGCTCTCCTCCCAAGTAGTTGAGCCTGTCTGTGTTGTTCCCTCCTTCTCTCCACTCTCCATGCTCTAGGATCATGAGGGGGTGGCCTTTGCTCATCGCATGAGCTCTGTCTCTCATGTTCATCCTGTCCGAATCCTGAAAGGCCCTGGCCTGCCTCGGCCTGCTCTTCCCCACATCCATTTGAAGCCACAGACACCTCTCCATCAACCTCCATAGGCTCCAGTTACAGCTCATTTTCCTCAGCAGATTCAGGCTCTGACAGAGACATGACAAATGGTGCCAAACAGATATAACAGAATAACAGAATTGGAGGGGACCTTGGAGGTCCTCTAGTCCAACCCCCTGCTCAAGCAGAAAATCTTATAACATTTCAGACTAATAGTTGTCCAATCTCTTCTTAAAAATCTCCAGTGTTAGAGCACACACAACTTCTGGAAGTAAATCATTCCACTGATTAATAATTGTAACTTTCAGGAAATTTCTCCTTAATTCTACGTTGGTTCTATTCTTGATTAGTTTTAATCCATTGCTTCTTGTCCTGCCTTCAAGTGCTTTGGATAATAGGTTGACCCCTTCTTCTTTTTGGCAAACCATAAAGGTATGTGGGGGCAGCAGGTTAAAATTTGAAAAATATTAGAGATGTAAAGATATATGTAGTTTAAAAGACTTAACACAGCAGTGGTACAACTGCCATAAGTTCTTTGTATCTTTGCACATATATTGTGATATGCATCTGTGTTCAAAGGGGCATGGCTTGGATGAAATCAGGTTGTTCCTTTGGAAGTTCCTCAAACAAATGATCAAGCTGATTATTTGTAAGCATTTGTATAGGTAAATTACAGCTATAAGATGGTAACATAGGTTTGTCAGAAAGGAATTGTGTCAGACTAGTCCTATCTCAATTGTCTTTGATAGTTACTAACTTAGTGGATCAGGGGAATACCATAGATAGAATGTACTTGGAGCTCGGTGTAACATCTAATGGAAAGATTCCGAATACTCTTCTTTGTAAAAGGATAAAATAGGCTTGATCATAGCACCACAAGAAGGAGAATAACAAAGAGTATTTTTTTTCCAAAACAATTTTTATTAGTTTTCCATTTTACACCAACACAGCTTAAGAACCCACATGGAAACATGGTGATCAATTTTTTTAAAAACAAACAATAACATAGTAAATATATACACATTATTTCTTAAAAATTTCCCTCTCTATCTATATAGAATATTATACTCAAATTAGTACATTTTCAGATGAATTCATTCATTACTATGTCTAACCATCAGCTGCATTAATCAATACAAAATTTTTAATCTATAAAAAACTATATTTCTTCACACATTTAAACTTAAGCTTAATAAACTCTCCATTTATTTAAAAACATAATCAAGTCAATATCTTTCTAAAACCAATTCATTCACTAATATAACATTTAATCCAAGTTATATAATTAAAAATAAACTAACATTATCTATTTATATTATTATAAGCTCATTAAAACATTTCTAAACAAATTTTCATTGAATATATCACTCTATATAAATTTCATTAATCAATAAAAGTTTACAAACTCATTATCCATTTGAAAGATCCTGTATCATGCTTTCTTAATTTTGCAAATATTTAAACTTAAACTAACATATCCATTTACTTTTCAGGTGCCCCAAGTGTTTTTTTTTTTAAAACATTATTAACTCCAAAAATAAATTCTTCTCTTTCTGACCAATATTCTATTATTTTTCACTGTTTCTCCAAATCTCCAATAATTAATTCCATCATTTCCCATATTTCAATTCTTTTCTCATTATACCATCTCTAATATTAAAAACATATAAAGTCCTTTTAACAAAGTCCAAATCCAAATCAATCCAGATCGCTATAAAACCTTTACCACATTACTATAATCAGATTTAATATTTATATCGTATTCTGGGTTTCTTTCTAATCCAAACAGGTTTCCATAATCGGGCCTCCGCCTACCACACTATACATTCCAAAAAGGAAGCTCCCATTGTGCATTTTGTTAAATTAGGATAAAAGTTATAGTTAATCTGAATGATTCGTAGCAGAACATCATTTCCCCTTTCTTTTAACGTTGAATAAATTTCAATTAAAGTCCTTTCTTTTATATCCTCCTCTTTGCTCGCATTTTTCTCTTCTTCCCATGTTTTTTTCTCTATCTCAAAATCAAATGGCGTCTGCAGGCCAACTTGTCCTTCTGAAGCAAGATCGTCCAGGTCCTTATCATAAGTCCTTTGTCCGTTGATATCAAGTCTTTTTTCCAAAATCAATTGATTGTCCAACTGTAAGTTTACTTCTTCCACCTCAGTAAGCGGAGCACAAGCCTCTTGTGTGTAAACTGATGTTTCACTTAGTCCTTGTCTTTTGCCTTGTCGATACAAAGAAATCTCCTTTGAGCAAGCAATTATCTTCTCCGTATTTTCCAAAATTTTGTCCAAAATATACTTATAAGTAAGATCTACACTGGTTTCCTCCATCTTTATTATATTTCAAATCCTTATCCTTTTGAAGGAGACTATATTTAAAAAGCAATCACAATATCCATCTCCTCCCAGTTTCCTCGTCTTTTTCCTTTGTACAAAATGAAAGCCTTTCCAGTGAAGAAAAAATAGCAAATACAATGAATAAATTTGTCAAAGAGTGTCCCCCAGAAAGTAATCAGATGTTCAATCCTTCCAGCCACGGTAAAGATAAAAGCAAACAATATTCTTCAAATATTATAAAAAACTTTCTTGAGGCTCCCAATATCCAAAAATAAAATCAACCATTAAAACAAAAGTAAATTTAATCCTTTGTGCTTTTCTTTCCCCATTTAAAAAGCCGCTTCACCAGAAAAGGGAATAATTCCAAGGAAAAAAACCTTTTCAGAGGCGTAAAAAAAATAGAGGTGAAAGGAAAGTCTCACTGAGGTCTCCACGGTGGGTCCATTTGCTTAGCTGATCTTTTTGGCTTGCGGTTGGCGCAGCTAAATGATCGGCCATTTTAGTGGCCGATCTTTACCCTGTCAGCCCAAAGGAGATACTCAAAGAGTATTTTTAATGGTCCATCTTAGAAGGAAATATTGAGTGGATTGTTAACAGGCTCTTTCCAAAGATTTTATCAACAAGAGATTTGAGGTGACATTTATTAAGTTTGTAGATGAAGGAAAACTGGCAGGGCTGATTGATACTTTATATGGAAAAGAAAAGATTTACAAACTTCAAGATGGGCTTAAGTAGTGAAGTGAAATGAACAGGATGGAATGTAACAGGAAGAAATGCAAAGTTCTGCACTTAGTATGAAAAATGAAAGGAACAAGAATAGGACAAAGGTGTCCTGGTTTGGCATTAATACCTGTGAAAGGGATCTTGTTAATGAAAATTTAAATATGATCCAGCAGCTATTTAAAAGATTAACATTATTGCATTGGCTGTATAATAGAGCCTAGACCAGTGTCTGCCAACCTCAGCTCCCAGCATGCTGGCTGGGGAATTCTGGGAATTGGAGTCCATATATCTTAAAGATGCTGATATTGAGACACGGGTCCAGTTCACAGGAAGTAATTATTTTGCTCTGCTGTGATCAGACCCCATTTGGAGTACAGTATGAAATTTGGGCACCATAGATAAAAAGGGCAGTGATGGATTAGATTAGGCTCAGTGGAGGCCTATCAATAAATTGAGGAGTCTGGAAATCAGACCCTGTGTAGATGGTTGAAGGAGGCAATTACATTTACCCTGTAGGGATAAATAAGTAAAATTAAGATAATTTATCATTTATAGGGATATATGATAACAGTTATCAAATATCTGAAGGACCAGCACACAAAAGGACTGGCCATTCTTTACTCCTCCAGAGTACAAGTCCAGAACCAATGAGTTAAAATTACAAGAAAAGAGGTTCAGAATTCTATCATGTGGAACACGCTGCCACATGAACTGATGGGTTCTCTTTTGTTAGAGATCCTTAAATACAGATCGGTTGCTCCTAAAACAAGATGGCTTTTTATGTCCTTTCCAACCCTATGATTCTATGAGTTGTGGTAGAGATGTAGGATGAATGTTATAGTAAACCTTTTTTTGATTCAGGCATGATTATTTGTGACTATGTCAGTTTTTGCTAATAATATAGATGTGGGTTGCCAATAGCTTCTGATGAGTTGCTTTCTGAAGTTCCTAATCTACCACACAACACTGGGATTTCCTAGTGCTCATCTGGAGTAAACCAGATCCAGCCTTATTAGGTTGGCTAGATACTACTATCTGCATTAGAGGCTTTTGAAAAATCAATGTGAATTTTAAAATGAAATCAATGCTATTTATTTAAGACACTTTCAGTACAGGCAACAAAGCAATTGTATTTTCAGCTTCTGAGGAGTTCTAAAGAGAACTCCAAGAGACTGGGCTTGGCCACGTGTGGGACAGAATCAGCTCTTTCTAATTATACACCAGCCTAATCATACAAACATCAAGCTACACGCACCATATGTCATTTCTTATTGAATGCATTCAGGAGTTTCTTGATTAATCCTTTATTATTTCTTGCCAAATCCCAAGATTCCCGAAAAGCTGTGTGTACTTATATATGTATGTGATTATCTCAAGCAATTCTAATACAAAAGCAACCACTGGAATTATTCTAGACATAGTTGCTTGTTTTCTCATACATACTAATACCTATTGGAAGTACAACCTGTAGCACCTCCTGCAGGGAGACAATGAAACTAAATTGCTTAGGGAGTTTTCACTGTAGCATTCATATCTTTGCATTTTCCAAACAGAGCTTCATGCTGATAGGAACTTCATATTGTTCCTGCATTCACCTGCACGGAGTAGCAATAGCCATATCTCATAAAGATACATTTTTCTGGAAGAAATGAAGTTAAGGTTTGATTAATCAGAATCCACATTTACACATTCTGAAGGTTATTCATTAATATGTTTAGGCATCCTAGCTGAGATCTCAATGCAGAATAATTACAGTTAACATACCCAGTTAGGGGAATAACAAGCAGTAATTGGGGATATGTACAGGAATAAATAATGTATTTTTGAACATTTATTTTTGTAATATTCAGCCATTTCTGTGTGAGATCATAATATAAATTATGTCAAATCCAGACTTCTCTATTTTGAATTGGTCCTGAGACTATACTAAGAATTGCTAAGAAAAAAGGAAAAGGCTTGAAAATGAACTGGATCTATAGATGAACCAAATGAAATAATACTCAGATTTCTCTGAAGGGCAAGGAGTTCTATGCTCAGGTTCAGTATTGGCACTGGCCTTTGGCCCTCTAAATATTTAGAATCACATTACTTGAAATACTGCATTCAGTTCTTTAGCATTAAACATATTATTTGAGTTCCTCCCAGAAGGATATTTGGAATGACAGGCATAAAAGATAGAGTTTTCATGGTAATAGACTTCCAGTTCATGGAATTCTCTTCCAAATCATGTTCTATCATATAACTTCAAGTATTGAAATAGATTCCAAAGATTTATCTACATTATTTACCATGGCAATAATTCAATTAGCATTTCAATGAGATTGTCATATAGTTTCAGCTAGGGTTGTCTGTTCCAAAAAGGCATTTTAGAGCATACAGAAATGTAAATCAAGCACTTGTGTATAGTTCCTTAAAGGAATTGCATTATTAAGCAAGGATCAAATGGTGTTTGCAGAGAACAAATATGATCCTGGAAAGAGATTTGCTTTAATAAACTGATGATACAGGCTACATCCATATCCTTGTACACCATGACACCATGCCTTGTCTTTTTAAAAAAACAGACAAACAAACAACTAGACCTCTATAGCTTTTATTAGAGATCCTGTCAAGAAATGGAGATCCCAGGTCTATATGGAGCTTTTCTTCTTCTTCTTTTTTACCAATACACATCACCTCTAAAAATTAAAAAAGAAAAATACTAGTGGCACTGCCTAATATGGCAGAGCAATAAAAATACTCAATTCTGGAGGTGGATTTGGACCTTTATAGGCTTCTTTCCTATAACTTTGGTGACACCAACAGACATAATAGCAACATAAGCAAGCAATGTTTGTCAGTGGTTTATTTGGGGGAGGGGTATTCAGGTATCCAAATAATGGAATAAACTGCCTCTAAAACTGAAGAAAGCCACTTCCGCATTACAGTATACAAGAAAGTCAGTTCCTCATTACAGAAGAAGGTCAAAAGCATATTTAACCAGGCCTTTATTTTTAGCATTTTATATGCCATGATTTTATGGTGGGTAGGTTTTTTTTCTTGTGTTCTATTCCTTAAGCTATGAAGGAATAATAACCTGAAAAGAGCAATCAACCTGTTTTCTGAACAAACAAATAAATAAACACAAGTTGATAGAAGGCTTCCATTCTAACTGAAGCAGCAGCAGCCATGCTAATAAAGGATCTGGTTGCGTGCCTTACATGTTTAAATGGATCTGCAGAAAAATAGCAATGCTGGGCTGAACAGAATGGCCAGAGGAGCTTGTTGTAGTCAGAACCTGGCTCAGTTAAAGTAACCAAATTACTTTGATGATAATTTTATTTGACATACAATTGATGAACAATATATACATACTGGGGCCTCAGCAAAGCTTTTGCACTTTGTTGAGCAGTCCTAAGCAAAAGCAGAACAAGCACTTATATATCTTTGGCCTACTGTGCTGCAAAGAAAAGATCCAAGGCAGATAGATGCAGAGTGATGGGGGAATGTTTTAGATAAACAACCTATATGACCTTATATTATTTATTCCTTCCTACTACTAGGTCAGCATCATAATCATACTCTCTTTGAGATATGATTACTACCAATAGAAACAATTAAGATTACCAGTACTTCACACCTGCCAGTTCCTTCAGAACCTTGGGGTATAATCCATCTGGTCCTGGTGATTTGAACTTGTCTAGGGTGGACAGATGCTGACTTACCATTTAACTTGTGTTTCTAATCTGTTTTTTATGGTACAGTTTTTGATAGGTTTGACTGTTTTTTCCATTTGTGTAAAGACAGATGCAAAAAGCAAGTTAAGTAGTTCTGCTTTCTCCCTGTTGCTTGTCACCTTCTTGCCACTTTCTCCCACTAATGGACCAATCATTTCCTTAACTTTTTCTTGTTTTTTACATGTTGAAAGAAGCTTTTTGTTGTTGTTTTTGACTTTTGTCACAAGCCTTAGTTCATTTTGAGCCTTAATTTTCCTCACTTCATCTTTGCATGCTTGGGCTATTTGCTGATATTCTGCCTTAGTTATGTGCCTCTCTTTCCACTTTTTATACTTGTCCTTTTTGTCTTTCAATTTATCAGATAGTTCTTTATGCAGCCATGCTGGTTTCTTTTGAGAGCTGTTATTTTTCTTCTTTGTTGATATTGTGCTAGACTGGGCTTTTATAATCTCACTTTTCAAAATTTTCCAAGCTTCTTGAGTTGTCTCTCCTTGAGGATTCTCATCCATGGAATCCTTCCCAAGTTTTCTCTAATTTTATTGAAATTAGCTCTCTTAAAGTCCAAGACTCTTGTTTGACTATGTTCTATTGCTTGTGCTTACATAATGTTGAATTCCAATATTGCATGATCACTCCCCCCCCCAAGGTTCCTGTAGCTTCAATATGTTCTATCATTTCATCTCTGTTAGTGAGAATTAAGTCCAATATGGCTGATCCCCTAGTTCCCTTCTCTAATTTTTGGGAGACAAAGTTGTCTGCTAGGTTTGTTAGGAATCTGTTTGATCTTTGACTTGGTGCATAGTTTGTCTCCCAGTTGATGTCAGGGTAATTAAAATCCCTCATTACTATTGTGATGTGGTTCCTACATTCCTTAGTTAACTGACTAGCAAAATGTTCATCTATTTCCTGTTTGGTTGGGTGGCCTATAGTATACACCTATGGTCATGTCATTTCCCCCCCTTTTATATTGACCCAAATGCATTCAAGACAGTTTTCATCATTGTTGTGCTCTTTTTCTGTAGAGATGTAGTTATTTTTTATAGAGAGAACAACTCTATCTCCTCTTTCATTTGGTCTGTTTCTTTTATATAATTTAAATCCATCTACATGTATGTTCCATTTGTTGGTTTCATCCTACCATTTCCATAATGAAAACAATATCATATCTGCAATATCATATCATATTTGATTCCTGCATGATCCTTTAATTTATTAAAAACTAGTATTTGAGTTAGTCATGAATATTTTTCAAATTCTATAATATAGCACTGACTCCTTCCACAACAGAATGCTGGCTAGGAGTTACAGGAGTTGAAGCCCGAATACATCTGGACACAAGTAGTCTGAAAAAGGATAATTTAAACCACAAAGCAGAGTGTCTTTTAAATTATTTTTACACCATTCCAAAATGTAAATAAATGGTTTTATTTATTGCTGTCCATTACTGAGATCCCCATATTGGGATCTCAGAGCAGCTCCTGCCATATTAATTTAAAAATCACATAAACACTGGAAATAAGAAAAGAACATTGAAAAAAGGTTAATAAAATATAAACAGCAGTGGGCATTACAGCACACAAAACTAGCATAAAATCTCACAGACATTTAAAAAATATGTAGGGGAAATTACCTGATACAGGGGAGGTGTAAAAATTCTTCATTGGACAGAATGTAATACGAAGTGGCTTTCCATGTACACACATCATGAGCCAGCTGGGAAGCAGTTTCTAAAGCAAAATGCATTTTCCTGAACAACTCAACAAGAGGGGCTTTGTTCATGCTTATCTCCCTTCTGAAGTACTTACCTTTCAAAGGATTGGGACAGCCCTAGTCAACAGCCACAAGTGCCAGTTCTGTGGTTAAGGCAGGAGACATGAATGTGGTCTCATCTTAAACATGAAGTGAGCTGAATGACTTTGGGTTAGTCACTCTGTTTCAGCCCTGAGAAAGACAACAGCAATAGCAAACCATTTTCAAAAATCCTAAAAAACAAAACAAAAACCCCTATAGAGACTGGTCCAGGTAGTTGCCAGGAATTGAAACTGACTTTAAAAAAGCAGTGCCACCTGGATTTTCTTTCCTGGAACAGTTGTTCATAGAAAATAACTATTTAAATAACTGTTTTAAAAAAAATAATTGTTCTGCCAAAGCAAGTAACACTTGCTATTATATTTATATACTTGTAGGTAGAATGCAGAAGCTGACACTGTGACTGAACATGAGTTATATTAGTCCTGCAAAATGACTCCACTATTATTGCTGGGAAGGCATGGAATTAGTGTACGATATCCCTGTAGCTTAAGAATCCAATTTGCTAATGTGATCTCTTTCCTTCCTGCCTTCCTTCCTCCCTCCCTCCCTCCCTCCCTCCCTCCTTTCCTTCCTTCCTTCCTTCCTTCCTTCCTTCCTTCCTTCCTTCCTTCCTTCCTTCCTTCCTTCCTTCCTTCCTTCTTTCTTTCTTTCTTTCTTTCTTTCCTTCCTTTTTTGTTTTCTTACAGATGTTATTTTGATTACTTGCAGGTACTGAAATGGTAAAAGAAATCACAGTTGTTTCTCCACCTCAGGAATCATGCTTTGATCATGCCTCCCTATGTGTGTTCAACTGCTGTGCCAGAACAATGAGATACTTGATGACTTGTTGTATAACGTGTGTGAAAAAGTTTCTCTATGTAATTCTGTTCTTGTGTCAAGGTACTGTATACTGTACAAGGCAAAACAATAATCAAGAACATATATTTCTGTTTTAGTGCCATTTGTTTTCAATCAAATATGGGAAGTAGTTTCCACTAAAATATATAGTGTAAAATATATTGTTTGTGTTGTTTTGAATGGACAAATAGAGAGCATTTGTTGGATTCTTTACAAAGCAGACCTTTAGATTCAGTATTATCCACCCATCACGTAATGCTATACAGACTAGCAAAATTGCTTTCTGATTTTCCTAGAATTTTTCATTTGTTTGTTTCTATTCTTTGCCAAGCTAGTAGCCTAGAAAGATATTTGAGGCCAGCAACCATATATAAAACAGAATAACAAAACTGGAAGGGACTTTACAGGTCTTCTAGTCCAATCTATTGCTCAGGCAGAAAACCCTATACCATTTCAGACAAATGGTTGTCCAATCTCTTCTTAAAAACTTGCAGTGTGGGAGCATTCACAACTTCTGGAGGAAGTTGTTCCACTGATTAATTATTCTAACTGTCAGGAGATTTTTCCTAGGTACAGTATATACATGCATGTACACACCATATTGGTGGCAGTGCTAGAGTCTTGCTATATCTCACTGGAATCTCTCCATCTGACACTAAAAATACAGGAAGTCAGTTCCTTGCTTCGCTAAAGTGCATTCTTTGGCCTCTAACAAAGGAGAAAGAGACCAGTATCTCTTTTCACGGAATTTTTTTTTTCATGACAATTGAAAAGAATATGGGAGGATAGCACCAAATGCTTTTATCCGGGATGGACAATGGAACTTGTCACCAGATCAGTAATGAATGTGCTCCACATAGACCCAGTTGTTGGATTTGCAGGCTTAGATGTTAGGGAGAATATCTGTCTCTGAAGTAAAAAATCCATTGCTTCTAGTTTCTAGCACCTCTAAAGATCTATCATTTAGTGACATGCTCATATTTTATTTTATTGCCTCCATTAAAATAGGAATACCATGCTTCTTGCAACATTTTTTAAATTACATTTTGGATGGACATACATTTCAACCAGTGCTTGAACAAAGATGCCAATTTGATGATCACTGATATTTGAGATTTGCAGGAATGGTCCGGATATGCTATTTAGTAGTAAAAGTTATGTTATAGAAGGTTTATAATAAAGAATGAGACTATGTTCTTTTACACCATGTAAGAATGCTTCACATAAAGAAAATAGATCAGGTTGCTAACCTTAGTCATATCCATGCTACACACAGCATTCACTACTAATAGTATGGCTAGAATACAGGTTAGTTCTGGCACATGTTAGCTAATATGTCAGAAGTACACCAAAAGCCCAATTTGACCGAAAGTACTATATGCTCACACTATTCTATGCAGAATAGGATCTAAAGATTACCTCACAAGTCACCCCATTTTTGCCCATATTAGCAAGGTCCACGGCTTTTTTTCTCATAGAACGCCCAGAACAAAGTTCTGGCACCTTTTTTGGATGGAACCTTGTAGGGTAGGCAAAGCGGGTTGTATGACGTGTGTGAGTTCCGGAACCTTTTTTTTATATATAGAAAAAAAGCACTGACAAGGTCCTCCAGCGTTCACTAGTAATGCACTATTCTTTTATTTTCACTTGGCATAATATTCCTTGTCCCAAAAGAGAATAATGTGATGGATATGTATGAATAGATCTCTGTGTGTATATATAACAATATCATTACCTAGCAGTGATGATGTTACCTAGTTGGGCAAGAAAACAACCGAGCTCAGAGAGCAGCAAAGACTTCACAACTACATTTCTAGTAGCATTTGCAGATCTTAACACGTGCCCTCTGGAATGAGCTTTTGCCAGAGATCTGGATGGTCCCCACACTGCTGTGGTTTAGAGCCATGAAGATCAGGCTCTTCACTCAGGCTTTCAGTGAAGTTGAGACTCTCCACTTCATCGCACTTACCATCTTTTATCTTTATTTTTATGTTGTATTGACTTTATTGTAATTTCTTTTATTGTTCTCAGCCACCCAGAGTGGATGAAGGTTGGGCAGTATTATAGCATTGCAAGTTTAATCAATTATTATAATTAAGATTATTAACATTTCTTCAACCACATTTCCATATTTAGCAAAGTTTTTATCAAGATACATAAATTCATTGATAACCCTGTCAAACACAATTGGTTTGAATTTTGGTCTGCAACACATTAGTTTTTAGACACATACTTATATCATTTATTTACTGCTAATAATTTTGGTTCTCTGTCAAAAACATGACTTCATCAAAATGAAAAGTAAACATATACATTCATATCGTCACCCATGCCACCACTAATACCCTTAGAAACATTATTTATATACTTATCCACAGTGCTTTTTTCTTTAAAAAAAAAAAAAGGTGCCGGAACTC
>NW_015386746.1:418609-457848 GCF_001527695.2 Protobothrops mucrosquamatus
TGTTATGACTTCCAGGAAGATGGTTTGAAAATGGGGAATAAAAGTTGATTTCTTCTGCTCTTTTCCTTTTTAATATTTCATTCCCAGAATGAAATCTGAGTGCAATGTATTTCAGCAAATATTGGGCAGATTCTGCCTACACAACATGGTGGCCACGCCCACTTGGTGGCCACGCCCACTTGGCCACGCCCCTGGCACCTGGCGATGTATAAGTGGTTGGGGGTCACCACAACATGGGGAACTGTATTATGGGGTCACGGCATTAGAAAGGTTGAGAACCACTGATATAAGGCTTGTATCTTTTTTTCTCCCATAGTCATTCTACTTTCCCTTTCATATCTTTCACTTCTTTCTTTTTCTTTGTTACCCATTTTTCCCAAGAACTACTCTGGATCATACCAAATAATGGTCTGTCCCATATTTAGACTCATTAGCACTGAATCCAGTAGTTCTCTCTTTCATTATAAACAATCAAATCAGTGTTGCTTTTAGGTTCTAGGAAATATATTGGTTAACATCTTGTTTCAGAAAGTGAAGCATGATTACATTTTGAAAGACAGAAATATTCCCCCTCTAATATTTGATATTGTAGAATATCAAAAGCCAAGTTTCTTCAGATGTTTTCCCTTGCTACGTACATCCTGTCAGTAAAATGTTATAGGTAGTTAATGATATTGGGGGGGGGGGATTCCCAGTATAGGGGACAAGTGGTTCTGCTTTAACTAACAAATAACAGTCAGGTAAGATTATCACCATATATTGGCAGAGGCAAGGATTTAGGAGACAGAAATACAAAAAGACAAAATACATACCTACTGTAACACATATATATATACAAGCATACGTACATACATACACACACACAAACACAAACACACACACACACACACACACATACATACATACATACATAGCTATTTGGATGCTATTCTTGTAACCCTAAACACTCTTATTTTCAGCAAAATCAATGAAATCAATTTCTAGAGTCACAGGCTCTGCTGACAATGAAAATGTAGTCTCTGCAGTGACTCCACACCTAATAGCAAGATCTTCCTGCATGGATTTCAATCAGCATGAGTTGAGTGACTTCTATAATTTCATGCTGGCTTACAGGAAGGAGGTAAGGAAGAAGGGTGACTTCCCTAATACCTAATCGGTCTCTAACAGCTTTATAATTGGCATATCCCATGAGCTATTAAGGATGAAAATAACTAATTTCCACTCATTGTACAGAATAATCAGATCACCTTTCCTGTCCCCTCTTCCAATTGCTTGAGTACTATTTTGGAGTAGCAGGGAGAAGCTTTTATTTTCTTATTCTGGCAAAGGGGAGAGTAAGATGTGATAATTAGGAAATGAAGAGGAAAGTTGTTGTTTTTTTTAAAAAAAAATATCAGGATCAGAATGCTGAACTTCAAGTGAATCATTTGTGTCTGTGGGATACAGTGATTTTTTTCAGTTAATTCAAGAACAATTTCTTGTCTATCTTATGTAGCTTTTCTCTAAAAATAGAAGCAGATTCATACAAAATTGAGAAATATGAGATACTCTAAGACCAGTTAGCAACATGCTGGTTAAATGTGGTTTTCTAAGCATTAATTTGTCAGTGTTCCCAGAGTATATCACTGGAATTTAGCAACCAAGTGCATATTTTGGGATCTTGACCTTTCCCTTTTCCCCACAAAACGTAGTCCTTCTCAAAGAGGAAAAAAGACAATTAATTCAGCATTATCGATTCCAACAGTACCATTTTCCCCACAGCCTTGGAAAGCAGAACAAAATTAAACTGTATCCCTTTCCCCACAGTATTCTGTGTATTCCTACTATAAAAGAATAGAGCTTTGACCTGTGTAAATTCCTTTTTCCCATTCCAGTATCCTTTTGTTTTGTTTTCATCTGAAATCTTCATATTCTATATCTAAGATGGTTAGATTTACATGTATATATATATATCATACAGGCATTGCAGATGTGGGCACCAATCAAATATTTGGCCAATATGTGGAATAGCCCAAAATATCTATAAGCATCTAGAAGTATAAATCACATCTATATGAAGGGGTACTAGGGCTAACAGGGGGCCTCCTCATATTCAAACCTTCTTCTGTTCATGGAGGGCCAATGTCACATGCAGTCTGCACACAAATCAGCATCCCTCAGCTGCCCAGCACAATTTCTTCTTCCAGTTAATATACAGAAATTTTGTATGAACATTGTCACCATCTGGCTTCTTCTATATTTAGATCTTATCTTTCCTTCTCTCTCCTTATGGACTCCACTATCACAATAGTTTGAATGATCTTGGGTCCATTACTTTCTCTTTTTATTTCTCAAGTGCTATAGAAAGCACACAAAAAATCTTAAGGATGCTTTCATATAGTAAAAGGAATCAAAGATTAAAATTATTCTAATAACAAGAGTGAAATACTCGTCCAATTCTAAATGGAACTTCAGACATAGCATTAAAAGTCATACAAGTGAAAAATCTGGATAGATAAATAAATAGGTATTTGGGGTTTTCTAAAGAACTGAAAGTGATGCAGATGAGATGTCAAACCTTGACATAGGTTTAATATTTCCTATCAATATTAAAATAATAGCCCTATTCCCACAGAACCTAAATACTTCACCATCATGCTCAGGACCACTCAGTCAGAGATGGATGGGTCTTTGTAGTAACAATTTTTATATTTCTGTCAGACATGGCAAAAGGTTTAATTGCCCACCATCATTCCAGGCAGTTCTTCCAAGTAATATAGATACAGTATATTATAGTATTATTTGGGTTTCATTTATAGACAATATAGAAGAAATTTAAGGAAGACATTGGTTGAGAGATGACTTGTATCTTAAATTATAAAGCAGGCCTGTTTTTCTTAAGAAAGCATCTCCCTGGTCTCTGAAATATGGGAAATGGTGGGAGGAGGGCTATTAAAGATGAAAGTCTGGTTAAGACAATAAACCGGGATGAAAGATGTTAAAAAGAATCCCCCTTCTATCTTAAAATCTTGCTTTGTATCCAGCAGAAAAAATAACAAAAAGATTTTTTGCTGATTCCTGTACCAAATAATGGGATTTATCAATTGCAAAATAAATATACAGTGTAACATATATTGATAATTATATTACTTAGTTCAATTTTTACCAGCATTTTTTTTCATATTGAAATATTTTAGACCTAATTTGTCTTTATCTTTTCTTTGACAAAAAAGAATTATTTGCCTTGAGCAGTGTCACTTCCATTTTATTGGAGCCATTCCCTGTAACTATTTTAGCTAGTATTCTGAAGCTTATTATTTGGCTGACAGCAATGAATACATTTACATTTTCAACTGTTTTTTTTTCTTTTTTCTAATTTTTATTCTATCTTTGGCTTTTGTTTTGCTTTTTGTCAGACCTAGGCATAATTATTTTACACTTTTCTAAGTAGTAATTAAAATTCCTGCTAGTTTTGTTTGCTATAATTTTTGAAGATAAAAGTAGCATTACCTTAATTGACTCTTGGATATAGATTATTCTTCTATTAAACTAGTTTAGTAACTGTAAATGGTAGTTTAATGTTGTGCCTCAAACCCTTCATATAATGGTTATTCCACCTTCATTTATTTTTCTATGTAATAATTGCTTTTTACATTTGCTTGTATATTGGTTCTATTATCCTACTTAAAACTCATTTATGCATAATAATCCTTTGTTTTCTCTGATTTTTTTATATCACAATCTTATTACTTTACCTCATAGGTTTGACTGTATTCCCTGCCTACTGCTATAAATTTAAACAAACGAACAAAGAAACAATCTAATTTTCCAATTCTGATATTTTCCATTCTGGCTTCTTGGTTTATTAAAAGAATAGTTATTCACTCCAACCATTTACCATCAAACATCTTTCTGAGATCAGATCTGCAAGTATAACAGAATAAGGTGAATGACAGTAAAGGTACAATGAACTTTTATCATCTGAAATTGTAGGGAAAAGATATCATTGTTTAATGCTTTTTTTTCTTCTTGGAAACTATGATGTTAAAATACCAACATGAAAGACAAAAGAATGAAAAACTCCTGCTATTAACTACTTGGAGAAAGTATTCAAAAGTGGTATATCTCGCATGTGCTACAATCTATTCAGCAGTGTTTTTTTTGTTAAAAAAAAAAAAGGTGCCGGAACTGACACATGTCATACAACTCGCCTTGCCTACCCTACAACGTTCCATCCCAAAAAGGTGCCGGAACTCCGTTCTGGGCGTTCTATGACAAAAAAAGCCCTGCTACTCAGTCATCTGATGCTCCAGGTCTATACCAATGACTCTTTATGAAATGAATGAAAAACTTAAAAGTATTAAATGAAATGCCTGATATCTATTGTTTAGCTTCTAGGCAATCTTAAAACTTGAAGAATTATTGCCAATATACAGTAGTAGCCCAGATGAATCTTGACTGATTATTTGATTGTTATTATGAAATGTTGACTTGAAACATTTCATAACATTCTACAATGTTTTCACTTCAGTATAAATTAAAGGATTTTCTGGAGGCAATGTAAAAAAAGCGCAGGAAGTTCAGAGACTGACAAGAGAAATAACATCAAGTAGACTTCCTAAATGGTTATATGTTATTGAATTTAATATTTCAAATTGCAAAGCTTTCCAGTTATCAAAGTGAAATATACCTTAAATACTTAGCACAGACAAGTTTATGAGGTTGCTACATTTTCTATGTATAGTATCTTTAAATATGATTCTATAATATATCAATTTGCTATCAAAGAATTGAAGAAGTTTAATAACATTATTTTGCAACTGCGCAAAATAACAATCATCAAAAAAGAAATGGTGAAACATTCAGGATATTTATTAAGAGGAATGTAGCTGCTGTTCTCTCAAAGCTTTGCTATATTTAGAAGTGATAAATTGTATGGGCTTACTGTGAATTTATGTCTTCTTGATAATACAGCATGCCATCACCATCTGCATGAGTTATATACTGTACCCTTCATTCACGTGACCTAAAAACCCATATTTTTCCTCATATCATTATCTAAAAAAAAATAAGCCATGTGTATTATTGTGAGGACAATTAACCAGTGGAACAGCCTGCCTTCAGACTTTATGGGTGCTTCATCACTTGAGGTTTTTAAGAAGACTGGACAGCCACTTGTCTGAAATGATATAGGGACTCCTGGTTGAGTAGGGGGCTGGACTAGAAGACCTCCAAGATTCCTTCCAGCTCTATTCTGATTCTGATTTTATGTGCTAACAATGAGAATACTGCCCTTTCAATAGCATTGATTGTCTTCCTAATTCAATAAGATCTCAGTTTGTAGAATAGGATAGGAATAGAAGGATTCCTTAGGGAAAAACATGTTCAAGGACTAATAACTAGAAAACTGATACCCGCTAGATCATCATTTCATAGATTTTCATAGTATTTCTTTAGTTTGACAGGGAAACTGAATGGCCATGGTGGGCAAAAAAGCAGATGGAGTGGGAGCGATTTTCTGTTGAGTTTCCTTGTGGGAAGCCAGCAGGGAACATCAGAAATCTATCTCTCTTCTTCCCTTTTTCTCCCTCCCTCCCTCCCTCCCTCTCTTCCTTCTTTCCTCTCCTCTCCTCTCCTCTCCCCTCCTCCTCCATCCCTCTCTCCCTCCCATTGTGCCTTGCTCTTTCCTGCCCTGCCCTGTCCAGCAGGCAGTAACTGACTGCTGGATAAGAGAGCAAGGGATTCCACAAGTGCTTGGAACATTGGAAATTAGGATCACATGACCCCAGGAGCAACTCAGCAGCACTGAAAGAACAGCAGCCTGCCAGCATTGAAGCAGCCACAACTTCCCCATATTTCATTCCCTCTGGAATAATGGGTCCCAGCATTCTGTAAGTTAGCCCATTTGTTGTAGCTTTGTTGACAAAGTTTTGCCCTATGATACACCATTTCACCCATTTAATTGTTTACAGACACAACAGTTTTAGTAGCATATAGCTAGAAAACTATTTGCCAAATATGGGCCAATATGTAGTGGGGAAAAAAATGGTGTTTATGAACAAAGCAAAGTTTAAATGAGTTTGGGGACTCCCAAAATGGAATAGATAGATGAGAGTCTGCATGCCTGTCTCCCTCCCTTGAGGGAAAAATTGACTAGATCAAGGAATCGAACATTATGGAAGAGGGCTAAATAGTTGCATTTTGAACAGGAAAATGACATTTGTGTGATATTTTATAACAGGTCTGCTTGTCTAAGAAAACAATGTTCATTTCAATATTATAAATTCAAAGCAGAAAGTACTGTAGATTGCTATTATTGTAAGAGAATATATATTAAGGAATTATTCCTGATGCATATATCTTCAGTGTATTTTTCATCACAGATACATTTCCATCAAAAATTCTGTATTGCATAAATGACCTAAAGGGAAAAAAATGCTAACATATTACATTCAAATATATCCTTTACTGGGATTATCATTTCACAATTTATTTAAACAAATTCTTTCTACTTTTATTTGAATTCTATCATAGACTCTTTCCCCGTTCCTTTCACTGCTTGTGGTAATGATTATAACATTTTTACTATCTCTGCAGCATAAGATTTCCAAAATTTCAAACATAAACCTAGTAATTCACAATAGCTGTCTCTTATTTCAGTCTGAAACCTGAGACAATGGAAGGTTTTCATTATTTCTAGTTTAGTTCTAACAATGCAATGATCTGATACTCTGTCTTGGGCAACAGATTTGAAAGCTGTGATGCTAATAATGAGACAGGTATCTAAAAAATTTACAGTGAGGCTTGCTAGAGGTGAGTGTCTCAGGAGATAAAAAAAAAACAACATTCCACAGATACCCTGGCCCAGGTTGCTCTGAACTATTCAGTAGCTGTTTACCCCAAATCTAAAAGTTTTTTGAAATGTGGGCATAACACCAGCCTATCAATTTCATGCAGTTCTCAACTTATGGCTGTAATGGAGCCTGCCCATTACAGTCATAAATCGTGATGGTCATAAAGCAAGTCACCCATGTGAATGACCCAATTTTATTATCTTTTTTGCAGTGGTTAAATGAATTAACCTGATCGTTAAGCAAATCCATGGTCATTAAGCAATCCCATTGTTCTCTATGAGACACTTTTGCCAAAATCAGGAGGTAAATGCCAGCTGTAAATGCCAGTTCATGGCTTCATGTCTTGAGATGGAAAAATACACATCTGATATGCATACTAATCATAACAAACCCAGGCTTTGAAAAATACTTAACAATGCATGTTAAACATAAGCTGAATTCTGGAATTACCGTTGAGAAATAACTGGGATTATGGCATTCAATTCAATTTATTATGAAAGGCTAATTAGTGCCTTGTAGCCTCAACCAAAAATGTAATCCAGATACTGTAACTGATAACATAAAAATTGTTAAACCAACAGAACTAGTACTGGAACAAGTTGCTAGTATAAAAATACACAAAGTAACAATTGTTGTTTCATTTCCCAAACCAGACCCAAAAGAGATGAAAATGGATCAGAATAGAAACTCATTTGCTACAATAGCAGTTTAAGTGGCTGACCAATCATATAATCCCTGAACAATTCTAATCCGTCAAAGTTAATCAATGGAGAAAGTTGCTAATATCTATGGCAAACATACCTATGATGGAAAACATTCTGCACTGTTTTATCTAATTTGGGTATATTTGTTATCATCATTAACATTGATGATGGAACAGGAGTTGTTTTAAGTCACTGAAGGCTGTATCAAGTTCTATCAAGGATGTAGTACATATTACTGTATATAATAACATTTGTGGTGATCTCTGAGGCATTTGTTTCAAAAATTCAAAGAAACTTAACACAGAATTATATCACAATGACAAGCTGAATTGGATGAAAAATACAGGAAAGAGTTTGAAAAGCTAATTTGACATGTGGAGAAATTTATCTTAAAGCCTGCAAAACTGAAAAAATGTAAGAAATGTCTCTAGTGTTTTTGAGGGGTTGTTAGCAGTATGATAAAAGAGGCAACCTGATTTTTTATATATACAGTTTGGGATGATATTTAACTGACATTCTAGTTTTATCCTATGCTCAAATTTCCCAGAAGAATTTGACTATACCTATTCTTTACTGTCTAGCAATCCTTTTACCAACAACTTTGTCCTGCTTTATTTATTTGACTATTCTTTATCATTGTCTGGAAATATTATTCTTTGCATGTTTCCTACAATTATTTTTTGACAGTGTGCTTTTTCTCACATTCTTAATGGCAAATGAATGAGTTCACTCACAAATACAGTACTTTTGACACAACCTGTTAGAAAAAAATGGACTCTTGAGAAGATTGGAAAATGATATTAGAAAAATAGTGAACACTTCAAAACAGGAAGCAAGCACATTTATAATGACAATCAAAAGTTGAAGTTAGAAAGGTAATTTTGTAAATGGGACCCAATGGCCAAATTAGTACATATAAGAAACAGGAGAAAGTTTTGATGAAGAGTAATGGCCAATGGCTGAAAAGGTACAATAGATGGCAAAATATATTTTCTTAAAGAATATACAATTGTGTCTTCCTATTACCTTTAAACATTATGACTAATAGCCATTCATAGTCCTATCATAGCAGAATTTGTCTCCTTTAAATCTATTTAAACTAGTAAATTTAACAAGGTCTGGCCGTAAAAAAAAATTCCATAAATAGATTATATGGTGTGAGAAGTATTTTTTGTTTAGCTTAATTCTTCTATCATTCATTTTGATTAGATAATTCCAATAAGTGAAGGGAAAAAGTTTCTTTCTCTCCATTTTCTCACCACCATTGTAAAATTACCTTACACTTTTTATAGTGTTCTATCCTCAAATTCTTTAGATCTTTTCATCCATACTAGAAATACTAAATGCATAAACTTTTCCTTGAAGGAAAAAAAAGTCTTTACCTCTTTGTTCAGTAAATTTACTTCATGTTTTCCAGTTTTGTGACACACATTGTGAGTTAGGATATCCAGGGTTATAATTAGCAATATTGAATAGCTAATTATTCAATATTAGCAATATTGAATAGCTAATTATGCAGTTAGCAATATAATTAGCAATATTGAAAAGATACAGAAAATATCCATATCCATATCCATACACAAACACAAACATACACACACTGTATATGAGATGCAGTTTGGTGAATCAGCAACACTTTATATAAATCTATCTGAATTTTGGCCCATTCATTATTCCAGAACAGTCTGGTAAGCAAAGACCAAGAAGAAAATGTTGAAATGATTTTATAGCAGACCTGAGTTCTGAAATTCTAAATTTTGAAATATGTTTTTGTGCATTATGTCTTACTGTAGCCTGATTGATTTCTGGAACAGAATAACAATTTCCATAATTCCAGACCAGCAAGAAATATAATAAGATGATTTGTTATTGTTGCTGCAACACAGACTAAACCAATTATCCTTCTGGAAAATATAGTTGAAACTGCAGATGAACTCTTGTGATTTATCCTATTAAGAAGTAACAAACTATGTGGCTCATCTATTAAGAGTATAACTATTTTGTGCAGAAATAGGAATATTTCTTCTTTCCTTCTGTAGCTTAAGCTCCTTATTCATGCAAAACCATAATATTCACATGAATTCCATAAATTAGACAAACAGTTGTTTGAAGGTTTTATCAATCTTTTCCACTTTTTGGACTGAAACTTTTTAGCCCAAATATTAAATAAGGAGGCTCAGTATGTAATTGATAACAAATGCCATGTTATACTCTATGTGTGTGATTGTGCATGTATATGTCCTTGTATGTGTAATTATGTGTTATTTTATATATATAAAACCATATTTTAAAAAGAGTAAACCAACATTGGAGAGACATTGTTTTTTATAGCCCTTTAGCTACCAATAATTTATCCATCGAGTGTGTAATAGGTCCGTCGGTTCGCTGCCCACATATAGTTGGTCGTCACATCCAGCTCAGCTGTATTAGTTGATATATGCATAGCTATCATCACCCTGCCTCCCCCCACCTGCCTCCCAAACTGCACGCACTCATCCCATGATGTCAGACCATCAGGCACTGTCCCACAATCACTCCCCCTGTTACGGTCCGGTATGTTAATTTGTTTTAACCTCATGGCCGGTCTGATCTGTCCCTCTGTATCACTGCTTGCCATGATCCCCGGTTGTTCAGCTGTATCAATCAATCCATGGCAGGAATCCTTTGCCGTCTCTCTGTGGCTCATCCGGTTATCCTGAGTGTCCACAAAAGCAGATGAATCAGGGTGGTTGCTGATTCCTACGTTCCTACCTCTTATGTGATTTTCCATGATATCATAATGCCTGAAACGTGGGTAGCAAGTCAATATGCTGATTGATTGAATTCTGATCACACAATCACACAATTAATTTTACAGAGGCTGAAGTTATTGCCCAGGATTTCACAAAGAATGGTCACTTATTGAAGGAAGCCTGGCTATCCAATCAGAATTTGATCAAACACACACACACACACACACACACACACACACACATGTTTTCGTAGATTTTCATGGGTACAGGTATGTAGGTCTTGGCGTATTCGTGTCTTTTCCCGTGTAAGATTGAGAGTATCTTGGTGACGTTTCGACGAGGTCCCACTCGTCATCTTCAGGCTGGGGTCTTCAGCTTTGTGCTTGTGGTGGGGGTGTGTGGAGTGCTGGCATTGCTTCAAAATGTGTGGGACACAGCTAAAGCATACTTCAGAGGGTTGGCTATAACCTACATGGTGAAAAAGAATAAAGAAAGAAAGCAACAACAGTTAAAGTTATAGGAAGAATTTAGGAAATTAGAATTAGAACTGCAAATAGATCCACAAAAGAAAACACTTAAAAAACAAATGGAAATAATAAACATAAAATAAACCTAGCAGAGGCTGAAAAAATGGCACCAAATTAAAAGAGCCAAACAGATTTTTTTTTAAAATGCTAATAAACCAGAAAGAGAAAAAATTGATAAACAAACTGCAAGACTCAAAAGATAATTTATAGTTCCAAAATTATATAATTAAAAAATAATCAAAGACTTTTATGAGACACTTTATGATACAGAGGAAACCTCTCAAGAAAAAAATAAAGTAATACATAAAAAAGTGGATCTACCAAAAATCCCAGAGAATATACAAAATATTTTAAATGAAAAAATATCAATGATGGAGGTGACAGAGGCTATAAAAAGGCAAAAAAATGATAAGACTCCAGATCCAGATGGGTTACCTGCAGAGCTTTATAAATGTCTACAATACACACTAAGTCCAATAATGAAAGAACTGGGTAATGAAGTACTTTTAGAGGCTAACATACCAAATACATGGACAGAAGCTAACATCACTTTAATACCTAAAGAAAACTCAGACCTGATGCAAATAAAGAATTATAAACCAATATCTCTATTAAACATGGATTACACAATTTGTGCCTCAATAATAGCAGAAAGATTAAAGAAATTTTTGACTGAATTTATACATACAGATCAAAATGGATTCCTACATAAAAGACAAATAAAAAATAACTTAAGAATGATCTTAGACACTTTGGAATACTATGAAATCCACCCAGGGAAGCAGATGGCGTTAATATTTCCAGATGCACAGAAGGCTTTTGACAACGTAAATTGGCAATTTATGATTCAACAATTAGATGAAATGGATTTTGGAGAAAACTTCATAAATATAATTAAAACAATTTATTATAGACAAACAGCTAAAGTAATTATAAATGGAGATTTTACAGAAAACGTCAATGTCAAAAAAGGCACAAGACAAGGATGTCCATTATCCCCATTATTATTTATATACTGGAGATACTAAACAGAAATATTAGGCAAGACACAGAAATTAAAGGATTGGAAATAAAAGATGAAAAATACAAAGTATAAGCATTTGCAGACGATCTGGTCTTTATACTAGAAGAACCACTTGAGACAAGCCTTAAGCTTATAAAAAAGATAGAAGAATGTGGAGAAATGGCAGGTCTGAAAATAAATAGAGAAAAGACCAAAGTGATAACTAAAAATCTCACAGAAAAACAAAAAAATCAACTATCAGAAAAAAATAGGTTCTCCAAATAGTAAAAAAAATAATCAAATATTTGGGGATTTATTTAACAGCAAGATGTGCAACAATAAACGAAGACAACTATGTAAAATTATTAAAACAAATAAAACTAGACTTGGAAAAATGGAAAAAATCTACAACTTTCAATGCTGGGGAGAATAGCAACAGTGAAGATGAATATTTTACCAAAAATACTCTTTTTATTTCAAAAATACCTATAAGATTGGGAAAAAACTTCTTTGATGAACTAAATACATTAATATTGAAATTCATTTGCCAAGGGAAAAAAAAGCTAGAATTAGATTGAAAACGCTACAAGAAGAGAAAGAAAACAGAGGAATTGGACTGCCGGACTGGACTTTATATTATCAAGCAGCTGTATTAATATGGCTAAAAGAGTGGATAACCCTGAGAGATTAAAGACTACTATATTTAGAGGGACATGATCTCCAACTTGGATGGCATGCCTTCCCATGGTATGGGAAGAATAAAATACACAGCTACTTTCAAACTCATTATATAAGAAATGCACTTCTAGAATGGGAAAAAGTAAAAGCGAAAATTTACATGAAAATACCTGGATGGCTCTCAACAATGGAAGCATTTGTTCACCCAAACTTAACTATGAGAAAATTGTGACCTATAAAGACATTTTGAATAATGATGGGAAATTAAAACACAGACAAGAATTAGAAGAACAGGGTTTTGACCTACCATGGTGGCCATTTCTGCAAATCCAAACAAGTTACGAAAAAGATGTTAAAACATCTGGATTGTATAAAGAACAGACAGAAATTGACCAGATACTACTGACATCAGATGAAAAATTGATTAAGAAACTTTATAAATATATGTTATGTTTAAAGATGGAAGAGGAACAGGTTAAGGAAACAATTATAACATGGGCAAAGAATTTTGGACATAACATAGAACTAGAAAACTGGCAAAGCCTTTGGGAAAGAAATTCTAAAATAACAAAAGCAATGGTGTACAAAGAAAATCTGTACAAAATGTTTTACAGATGGCACTTAACACCGGTGAGGTTAGCAAAAATGTTTAAAAACATATCTAGCAAATGTTGGAAATGTAGACAAAAACCAGGCACTTATTACCATCTTTGGCGGACATGCCCCAAAGCCAAAAGATTCTCGTCAAGAATACACATATGGTTAGAGAAAATTACTAAAAAAACATAGATTTTAAGCCAAAATTATTTTTGTTAGGCATAATTGTAGGAAACTATAAGAAAGAGTATATATATATATCTAATTTTACATGTATTAACTGCAGCTCAACATTGGAAAAATGAAGATTTACCAACGGAGGAAGAGTTAAGTAAAAAAAAATTAGATTGTGCAGAAATGGATAGATTGACATTGAAAATGAAAGAGAAAAAAGATTCAGTATATTTTAGAACATGGGATACCTTTTATCAATGGCTAGAAAAACGAGGTAGAGAGAAAGGAATTTAACATATATTAGTAAGACCAGATGGTTTGGTTTATAGAACAGTGGCCACAAGCAGAGCCTTCTCAGAGACAGCACCCCAATTATAGAACTTTCTCCCAAGGAAAATATGAATAGTGCATCCCTCATCCATTTAGAGACAACTCCAAACACACTGTTCAGCCAGGCATTTGTAGAACAACACCACATTTTATGGTCAAACAGCACTAATTAAATTACTACTAATATTTTTCTTTCTTAAAATACACACTTTTAATGTTATTTTAAGCAGTGATGGTAATGCTTTACAACAGCTGTCTTTGAGAGTTTTCTTGTAAACCACCCTGGATTTCTCCTAAACATTTAATTTCGAATTAGGCATTGATTTTAATAAATTAGGCAGAAGAAAAAAATGTTAAATACATCTAAATCCCACAGACCTACTGCCCCCTAGGCACATACTGCAGAGAAAATAAGGCATTCCATTTCTAGTCAGCATAGCCACAGGATGATGGGAACTGTGGTTCATGACACCCAAAAGACATTAGTTTGAGTAAGGCTGGCTTAAATTATAAAAGAGCAGATGAGAGGAAGTAGAAGCGAGAGACACTTTCCACGTCTCCAACAAAATAATTTGGCGGGGGGGCAGATGACTCGGCCTTTTAATTTCAACTCACACCAATTCCTCTTATCTACCAATTCAGTTCAATGAGTTCTATTATTGGCTGGATTTTAGGGAGGGGAGGCAGCAAGAATACATCATGAAGCCCATCTGTGAGTTTGCTCTCTTGCCTGCCTGCACACTATCTCTCCGACACAACACGCAGCTCCATGTCATCTCCCCAGAAGTCCTTTGCAAATAATGAAACATATTTCTTTTGGGCCTCTCACTTTTCTGGGAATCACAACGCGACTAACTTGGCCTCACCTTCCCACTGGCCTTCTGCAAACTGCCTGGCATCTAGTTTTGTCATCTTGCTTCTCTTCACTGCCGGTGGCTGTGGCTTTCCCATGTGGGGGCGGGGATGGTCCCAGTGAAAGGCAAGCACTTGCAGGCTATGACGCTGGGCCGGTGAGCTGACCTTGGAGGCACTGGTGGCAGGGGCGGCACCAATCTACAACTTCATGTTGGTCATCCAGAACATGGTCAGTTTTAGATCCACAGGGCCACCCTGGAGGGGGACCGAAAGAGGGGACCCAGCCCACCCACTGCCTGGGAGACGGGACCCAGCCTGTGGGACAAAAGGTGGGGAGATGGGAACACGTGGTGGCACAAGCCGAGTATCGGCAGGGGCAGGCTCCCGGTCGCCCTCTCCACCATGTGGTAGGGCCGGAGAGGGGAACCCAGCACTCATGCTGAAGCCTGTGAGCCACCCCATCAAGGATGGCTGCACCCCGTGCCCTGGGGTGTGGGGCTGATTGAACTCCATGGCCTGAGAGATGAGAGGAGAGGCCCAGCGAAATGGGGCTGGGTGTGGTGAGGTGTGTTCCCAACAAAGCAGAGCCGGATGAGAAGAGAAGAGGCCTGGCAAAGTGGGGCATGGCTGGGCGTGATGGGGTGAGGCCAGGAGGGATGAGGCAAATGAGCTGCAGCTGAGGCTGCACACCACCAGCCCCCGAGTGCTCGCCATTTCCTGTGTGTGCACCAGGTTGGGGTGGGCCAGGGCTGGGGCAGTGGAGGCCAGTCCCTTGCCATCTTTGGGACAGCCCTGTGGGCCAAATCTGGGCCCATCACAGGCCAGATCTGGCCCGTGGGCCTTTTGTTTGACATGTCTGGACTAGAGATTTTTTTCCTTAATTATATGACTCAAATCTTATGAATTCTCCCTAACTTATTTTTTTATATTCTGAACTTTTTCTTTTGGAGATGAAAATCAACTGTGCATCTCATACATGTACATAAATGCTTGATGTATTAACTGTTTCCCTACTATGAGCATCAGAATGCCAATAAGAATTTCTCAGCCAAAGATGGTTTTGGAAATTTTAAAACTGTAACATTCAGAATCCTCAACTGAATCCACTTAGTGCTTTTTTCAAGCTATCTCAGATTTACTTAGAGGATTGATTTCCCTTGAAATCCACTTCTGCCATATTTCTAAAAGCTCAGGCATAAAAATTGATATTCTTGTGAACTTTGCCTACTTAATATCTGTCATATTTCTTCCCAAGATTGACTTTTGAATGACATTATTTAAAATGTAGTTATATGCTGTGACTCTTTACCAGGTGAAACTCTCCCATCAATCAGTCTGCATCAAGAAATGAATGTTCTTTGCTCTGCAAAGCTCTCTGCACACTAACAATAAGCAAAGTGCTCACTCTGTCACAAACCACAGTTTGGGTCTTGAGGAAATGGAGCAATGAAAAGTGTGGAATTCATCTTCAGTTTTTATCAGGCCCTAGAGTTGGCAAATGAATTGTTTTTCTGGGCAAATTAACTTATGCCCCAACTACCGGGATGAGTTTTTTCAGATGAATGATGAATTGACCCCAGCTGGAACATCTGTAAAAGTAATGCCCCATTTAGGATATTGTGAAAGCAAGTACTACCATCCTTTTTGTCTATTCTTCGGTCTCTAGTGAAAAAAACAGCTCTACGTGGAGAGATTATTTCTTTTGTGCTTTTCATGCCAGCTGAAAAACTAGCATTGATCTTTCTGCAGTCATCTCCCCAAGGCTGAAAGGCATGGAGGATATTGGAAAAAGTTAAAAATAGACATTTAATTTAGCCTATTTAAATTCTTAGTTAAATAGTCAACTAGTTGTTTAAGGAATGTTTCCTTTGAGCAGTACAGTATAATTCTTGTGCAATGTCTGAACTACTACAGTGGAATAATGTTCCCCCCACCATAAGCATTTTCTTTCTCTCTGTGGTTTACATTAGCATCTCATGTGAAATTGCTGTCAGTGGGTTAGAAAGCCCCATAAGATTTTTCTCTTGTCTGATACAGTAGATTCATCTAACTCATTTGTTTTAGGAGCTGAAGCAAACTTTTCTTCCTGATTACCAAAATATATTTTCTATTTTAACTAACTTTCTGGTTTTTTTTCTCTTTTGCTGTTTTTGGAACTTGAGATAGTTTCTTTGGATGATGATATTGTCTTAGTAGATAACAACAGAAGGGAACTGGAAGCCTAAAAACAAATGATTTATTAACATGCAACTTTTGTCTCTTTTGTAAGAATATGTTGAGGAAGCTCCTCCCTTCTAAAATTCATATATCTGAAATGTATTTTGTAGATATGAATACAATTATAGAAATTGTTCACATTCTGTTTGACTGTTAATTCTATGCCCTTTTAGGCTTAGATATTTATGGCAACAGCATCTCCCTCAAGACCCAGGGCAGCAATGTAGAACTAGATATCATCACCATAATGAACATGCTGTATCCCAAGTTACTGAATGTGCTTCCTGGCAGCAACATATAGATGAGGGAAAGTAGTGAGATGAGAGTGATCCCTGTGGCACCTCACAAGTCAGGAACTATCAGGCAACCCTTCCTTCCCTAGTGATGTAGATCAGAATTGTCCACCAAGGAAGGAGGGAAATCATTTCAAACCCCATCCTCCCCAAGCAATCAAAAAGAATACCACAATTAAAAATATTGAAAGTTATTGACAGATCTATCAAGGTTAGTTTGTGTTCATTTCTCTTATTCAGGTCACAACACAGGTCACCCAGGAGAATAAACAAAGCCAGGCCTGAGGCTCAACTGAAAAGCATAATTCCACTAAGATGCTGCAAAGTTAGTTTGCCACCACTGTCTCAACAACCTTCACAAAGTGAAGGTTGGAGAGTGGTCAGTAGTTGTTTTTTTTTAACATCACTGGGTCCAGGGATGGCCTCTTAAGGGAAATATATGCCACAGCCTCTTTCAGGGCTACCGAAAACCTGTCCTTCCCACAGTGAGATATTGACGAATTGATCATACACAAGCAGACACACGCTTCATGTACAAGCTGTGAAGGGCAGGCGTCCAACAACCACATAGCAGAAGACATAAAAGATAGCACTTTATCCATTTCCTCAAATGTCACAGACCAGAAGTAGCCCCAGATAACAGGGAAAAATGGTGGTCCATTCCCCGCTAGAGACTATGTCCAAGTGGAATTAAGGCTACAGGGAAATCTGAGAACTGAATGGCAAAATGATACATAAAATCCTTACAGCCAAGAGAGAGAACACAAGACTATAAATAGCCACTGAATGGTAACTGTCTTACTGCCATTGTGAATGCCCAAACTTGGGCATGTAACCATGTTCGGGCAGATTTGCTTTCAGGTTTCCTTTATTGATGCTCCAGGCATCATGGTGGTGCTTCATCTCTCAGTAAACCAAAATGCCATCTGAAATCAGTCCTCAGAAAGAGGCTATTCAGGGCCAATAATGTCAGAGCTTGGCTTATTTCCTTCTACAGCTACTTACTAGCTTAGCTTATTTCCTTATACAGCTACTTACTAGTTGCTAAAGAGAAATGCCAGAAAACTCAGAAAGTCTCTAAATACCCTCTGAAAATCAATTGGATCCATTAGACACCTGGGGCAATTGGTCCTACTGCCCTATAGAAGTTCTAGGAACCTTCTAACTAGGTAGTGACATGATTGTAAACCTTATCTCACAAAGAACACAGTACTCTGTTTAAGAACTGTCCAAGAATAAACAGTCATTTTGAGACATTCTTTATTTGAAATGCTGCACAGCCTAATTTTAGTTCAGAGATGAAAAAATTATAAAAACAAAGAGAAGGGACATTAAGGTTCTCTATTAACAATTCACTTCCAAAGATTTTATCCAGCATAGTGATCAGTCTTTCTGACAATGGTAGGACGCATTATGATTCTATTTAAATTCATAATTTAATAATTAGTGAGAATTATTAGAAACAACTACTAATGAGCAATATCAAATTTGCCATTGATGAATAGCTTGTGCAAATTATATGATTTCTGTATTCTCTTTTGTATTTTTTTCCGATAATTTTTCTTTTTTCCCGGCACTGCCTTAATGGGCATTCTACTGTTAGAAGATGCATGTTTTTGGTTCTATATAGTCATTTAAAAATCCCATCAAGACTAATATTGAGTAGTTTATTCACATACAATAGATCATGTCTATAGTATATTTATAATTTTATCAACATTTCCCTTTACAGATGCAGAATATCCACAGAATGATTTTCGTAGTCTCTTATGTTTTTCCAATCTTCTGGAATTTACCAGAGTATCTGTTTTGTTTTTGTCTTTTGACCAGTGCCATCAGATAGCCCTGACCTAGGTTACTGAGGCTGTTATCAGATAACAATTGAATGATACCTACAGATACTCAATCTGCCAGATGCTTTCTCATTTTTCTCTCATTAATCTCTTTCCAGCATGTTTTGAGTTACCCATGGTCCCATTGAAAAGAGGATCTTCATAAATGACACTTCTACAGTATTAAAATTGTGCTTTTCTATACTGTAAAAACAGTTCAACCAACAAACCATTTGTCATGCATCTTAATTTTAATATGAAATACTAATCAGCCTTTACAGTCATGTTCCCCCCTTGCACCGTTATCTTTTTTATGAGCACATTAGCATTGTTATTAAGGGAGAGGACTCATATGGACATAAACACACTTAGCATTTATTTATTCCTTCCTTTGAGTTCATCATTGGAGACAGTCACCTATGCTTCAGAAGCAGCTGCTATCACTCTTGTTAAGGTTATGGAGGTTTGATATTAAAGGAAGTAAAACTGTAGAATACTTTATGTCATTAGATCATGGCTCATTTTATGTATATTGTGCAGACATTTCTTCCTTATTGTGACAGATTCATCTTGTTCCATAAAACAAAAATGACTGTGAATAGTCACTGCTTCGTGGTGATAGCAGAGAATGGAAAATGGCCATATATCATTCTTGGCTGAGAGAATGCTATACCAGAATTTGACTTAAAATTTCTCAAAAGTATTCTTCCACTGCAGAAGTGGTTTGGGTTTTTATGCCAGAGTCTCAAGATGCTTAAGAACTTATTTCCAAGTTATCCTGTTTTTGTTTTCAAGCTTACTTTACAGATAGTCGTAGATAGTTATTTTTTGTTGCACACGGTTTTCTCACTCTGAAGCCTCTTTGGTTGCCATCATTTCCAACTCTGAAAATAACAGAATATTTCCCATTGAATGTTTCCCACCTCTTTGGAATATAAGGAAAGCTTGGGATGCCAGGGAGACCACCCACCCACTAGAGACATGACTGGGTAATGAAAGAGAAGGTAACTAAATAGAGAATAACACTATATTCCATTAATGATAATTTGTCTGGCATTCTTATTTTCCTTGAAATAAACTTTCAGAACAATTTTTGTATCAATTTGAGTAAGAAACAGTAGGAAAAAATGCAGGAAGAAAAGTTGTGCATGGTGCTAATTGGAAATGCATGTATAGCAAACTTCTTATATTCACAAATTATATTGGACACTAAATGTATAAAAGGAATATATAGGTGGAGGTTACAACTAATGTAAATGGATCATAATTCTAAGAAAACTGTGCTTGATATTAACTTTTAATACATGAATATTTCTTGAAAATCCCAGGATAATACAACTCTATTAGGATCATGCAGAAATTCAAAGAGCAAAGTTGTAAAAATGCTTGCTAAAGCTACCAGAATTCCAAATAGTTTTTACTTCATTTTTTCCCCAATATTTTCAGAAATCATTAATATGATTTTATTTACTTAAATAAATTAGGTTCCTTCTAGTCAGTGTTGACTCCTGGTTATTGCCTGGAGTCTGCAGGGGTTTTTTTTGGCAAGATTTCAGAAGTGTCTTGCTATTACCTGCTTCCTAGGTATGAGAAGAGCTTTCCAAGGTTGCCCTTTGTATCCAAGGCCAGGACTAGAACTGATAGTCTTCCAATTTCAAGCCTGGTGCCTTAACCACCACACCAAACACTCTCACATTTACTGTATTTAATTAGCTCCTTAAATTATGTGTGTGCTGTATACATCTACAATATGAGATGGTTTTCAACAAATAAAAAGAAACTATTAAATACAATAGAGGTAGTCCTTGGCTTATGAATACAATTGGGATAAGCATTTCTACTGTTAAGCAAGGGAGTTATTTATGACTTTTGTTGCCACAATTGCTAAGCAAATCATGCTAAGTGGATCAGGCAGTCATTAAGCAAATCTGGCTTCCCCCATTGACTTTGCTTGCTTGAAAACAGCTGGGGAGGTAAATGATGAACACATGACCCTGAGATCTGCAACCACTGTAAATACATGCCAGTTGACATGCACCTAATTTGATCACATGACCATAGAGTAGCTGTGATTGATGTGTTGGCAATTGTAAGTCACTTTTTTAGTGTCATTGTAATTTCAGTCACTAAATGATTGGTTGTAACTTGAGACCTGTAATTCAAAAATTGTAGAATTATAATGTCATAAAATCTTATTAGAATAAGCTGGCAGCTTTGGACCACTATTTCCAAACTGCTAGTACCATATATCTCAAAGACTCTTCAAAAAAGAACCACATTGGCAATCTTTCTAAATATCAGTAGGGAGGGAGCCATCCATATAATCTTGGTGGGTAAGTGAGAGGGTGTGTCCATTGATAGTCCACAAATATATTTATTTGTAATCAAAGATACAACACAAAAATGTTCATAAAACATAATTAAGCTCTAACAAGGCCACCCAGCCAAGAATAAACCGTTATGTTTTCACAACAGCTATACAGAGGTTAGCTACCCTGTAGGTTATATAATGGTCATCATCTGAATGGAATAGAGTGGATATAACACTTGTGTGATCTTCGTGAGTATTTTAGCAGAAGATGGCTAATATATTTTGCATACAAATCCTTATAAATTAGTATATGACATGGATAATAAAAATGCAATTGATTATTTTGATTCCAATGGATTCACATATCTTTAATTCCATATCTTTAATTCTGTGGAGGAAAATCTGATTAATCTGATTGTAACCTATAGAGTTAAGAAATTCCAGTGAGAGTTTGAACATTTACCCTTGCAAAGCCTTAATTATGTTTACTTAGGTAGGCCCTGTTAAGTTAGTGCAAGCCCTCACAACTGTATGGAAGAGTGCCCACTAATTCAATAATAATCTATAGCAAAGGTGTCAAACTGCCGGCCCGTGGGCTGGTTTCATCATAACAAAGCCACGCCCACCCCATTGCCAGCAATACAAAAAGAGTCGCGACACGTCACGTGATGTGGCGAGTTTGACACCCGTGATCTATAGCAATACCAAGAACATTTCAGCAATCTTCTTGATCCTGCCTCTCCAATGTATCTCCTATCCTCACATTCTACTTCTCTCTGTTTTTCAAGGCATACTTTGTTTTGTCCTAGTCCATTACTCACTTGCATCACATGCCCAGAACATCTATTTGGTGATCTTCATCTCAAGTAAAAACTTTTTTTCTTTAATTAGCGCAGTACTAATTGATTTTCTCTGTAGGTTCCATGCAATAAGAGAGTCATTTGATGAAACATAACAAGTCATCATGCAAATGCCATGGTTTAAACAGGTGTCAGGATACAAGTACCTAATGCAAACCATTGGTAGTCCCAAAGGTGCTTTTCAGAAGACAACTGGACTTTCTTAGTTTCTTTTAAAAACATTTCGCTTCTCATCCAAGAAGCTTCTTCAATTCTACATAAAACAGAGAAAGTCCATAGTCATTAAACCATTAGTACTTTTAGATGCTCTCTCCTGATCTATACTAGTATTTGCATTATTTCTTTTGCTTTTTCTCAATACCCAGATTTCACAATTATATGTTATTAGTACACTAAGAAAGAAATTGTCATTGTTTAACTATCGATCAAATCTTTATTATAGTCATAGACCACCATAAAAAGGGTGAAATATAAATAATAATTTTAAAAGCAAATAATGAAAATAAACAAATTTAACAATACAATTGTTAACTTGCGTAGCTATTCTTAACTATTCTATTCATATTTGATATCCTACAAACATGCTTATCTCTCAAAATCTTGCCTACATTTTTCATTAACTTCTCCCTAGAATTAATCTCCCCTTTATGTGGCCAGCATGCTGTCCATCTTTATTCTTAAGCCTAAGAAAGAAAATTTACCACCTTCATTTTGTAGTGACCTCACAAAACATTCTGGTTAACATTACCTTTGTCTTCCTAATGTGTAACATAAACCCTGATTTTTTTTCATCCTCCATATTTACTTTCCTAATGTGCTTCTCTGAAATCTTTTTACTTTCAGTTAACAAAATGGTTAATCTAAAAATCTCAAATTGCATCCTCCAACTTTGATTTCAGCTATTATCTCTTCCAGTTCTGCCATTCTTATATTTAAAACAAATACTGGAACAATATTCTTTCTTTAACATCATTTGCTTTAATTAGATCTTTTTCCCGATTACTTCTGAATAGCCCTATCTTATTTTTCTGTCATTCCTCTGATTTTCTTAAAACATCTGTCAATATTGTTAATTTCCCTAAGTTACATCCTTGATTGAGCTATTGATTCTTCCATTTCTTTCTTGCCATTCAAAGTCTGCATTTAGTTGCCATACTACACATCCTTTTTGTTTTGCAGAGTTTTCATCCTCCATCTTTCCCTGGATATCATGATAGCTATTATTCTGAAATCCACTTGGAACATTTTCAATTATGGATTTGTTTGTTTGTTTAACTTGTATGGCTGCCCAGCACAGTGACTGGACTGCCATTTTTTGCTTTGGTTTTCATAATATCTCTAATCGTTTTCTGTAGCAATTTGGTTTCTCTTTTGCATGGCAATCTGTTAAATCTATATCCATTCTTTGTATTTATCTTACATTTTAACAGTCCTCCAGATCAAGTCTTGTTGGAACAACTATTCTTTAAAAACAAATCTAAGTTTAAACTATATATTTGACACCACAAACAAACAATCTGCACCAGGAAGTATCCTGGCTGACTGGATTACATTTTTCTAGCTTCTGATTACACTCTAATTGTGCGAATGCATTGTACATAGTATAAATAATGGTGCACATTTTGATAAAGAGAAACACCTGCATGTTTTGTGGTTTGGGAGATCTTGCTGAAAGATTCATTTTGTTCTGGGGAAAGGTTTGGATTATGGTGGTCCATTTTAATTCTGGTTTGAAGAAAAAAATAAGCCTAGATTCACTTATTGTCAGTTCTTGAAAGTGAATATGGGTTATAATTATTAAACATTTCTGGCTTTATTTTAACTGTGCCTCAGCCTTGTCATAAAGAGGGAAGTATATCATCAATTCCACTTTCTACTGTAACCTTTAGACTGGTATTATGGGAAATTATGACTGCAGCCTTTCAATCAATGACTAACAGAGAAACATAGAGTTGGATGCTCACACCCTTCTCAGTTTTTCACAATGTTGGCTAGATAGGAATCATTCCCCCCAAAGAGACCAACAGAAGTGCATATGTTTGATGTTTACATGATAGGATCAACCTCTACCCCTTGGCAAGACTTTATTCTAAGGAACTCGATATCTATATCTATGAGGCTTCCAACACACGTTGCCTTTTATTGCAGTGAGGTAACCTAACTGTGGTAGCATGAGGGCAGCACCCCCACATAAAACAAAATCTGTGTATCAGACCTGCCAGAGAAGCTGTCATTCTGAACAATACAGTTAGCAATGGACACATGGCTGGAACAGAAATAATCCATTATGCTGTAGATCTTTTATTATTCTCCCCTCTCCCCCAGTGAACTGTGCTCTTCTCTTTTCCCTATCTGTGCTCTAGCTTGCTGTATGCAAACCGCAACTCCCCCTTTTCTCTATTCAGCTTTATTTTTCTGAACATTCATTAACTACTCACAAAAGACCATGCATGGTAGAAGGAAGTAGCAATTAGCTGCTGATTCTGATCCATGTTTAATGGTCAGAGATTAGCATTAGCAGTAATAATGGAGTGTGGGATGCAGGCTATTTAGGACTGAGGAGCTGACAAGGATCCAACTGGCAGTTCTCAGATGAAAGAAAGAGAGGGTTTGGCTGTGAAAAAGTGACGTGTTTGCAAAAGGGATGGAGGAAAATCAGATGCTTCTCTGAGATAGATTTTGAAATATCACATTCTTCCCTTCAAAATAATTGCCTACTGCTGTGTCACTTGTCTTCAGTCAGACAGAAATCTTATGCTTGCCATCTTATTTGGGCAAAAAATTCATTGGAGTCATTGGGATTTGTAGTATCTCACAATGAAATGTCAAAAGGCACATCTTTTATATTTTGTATCACCAGGACAGCTCCTTTGAACTTTGCAGAGGAAATGTCTGGCCTGATCCTGATCATGCTGCAATGCCAATCTGATACCTGATGAAAGTACATTGCAATGTCTCAGACCCACCAGATGACATGAAACTGGGCTTGGTCATTTGAGGACAAACATTTCTTTTATTATTGGCCAGACTCTTTGCTCCATCTGACTTTATCTCTACTGCCCTCCTGCCCACATATTACAAAGCAAACAATAACATTCCCCTTTATCTCTAAATTATGTCTCCCATATAGGCATTGATAAGCATACAAAACAAAACAGTAGTCAGTTTGGACATGTGTTCATTTGAATCCCCCAAAATGACAAAACCAGTCATTTGTTTCTTTGTGAGAAATAAGGCAATAATAATAATAATAATAATAATAATAATAATAATAATAATAATAATAGTAGTAGTAGTAGTAGTAGTAGTAGTAGTAGTAGTAGTAGTAGTAGTAGTAGTAGTAAAGTTGGAAGGGAGGTCATCTAGTCCAACCCCCTGCTCAGGCAGGAAACCCTATACCATTTCGGACAAATGGCTGTCCAGTCTCTTCTTAGAAACTTCCAATGTTGGAGCATTCACCGCTTCTGGAGGCAGGTTGTTCCACTGGTTAATTGTTCTAACTGTCAGGAACTTTCTCCTTAGTTCTAGGTTGCTTCTCTGTTTGGTTAGTTTCCATCCGTTGCTTCTTGTCCTGCCTTCAGGTACTTTGAAAAATAGCTTGACTCCCTCTTCTTTGTGGCAGCCCCTGAGATATTGGAACACTGCTATCATTTCCCCTCTCGTCCTTCTCTTCATTAATCACAAGGTTGATAATGAAGATACCTATGCTTGTTACTTTCAGTTTACAAAGGAAGAGTAACATAGAACAATGAACAAATGAATAATAAAATAGAGGACATCGGAGAAGCAGGAAAAGCACAGCTGCCTTCCTTCATACCTTGCAATATGTCTTGATCCGCCATATGCTTTACTGTGTACTATGACCCAGAAACATGGTGATAGGCTGCAGCAGATTATTTACTCCAGGTTCATTTAAAAAAAAACTTGGTTAATAGTTACAAATGTCACTGCTTATGATACAGGCTACTAGGTTTACAAAAGTGGAGGCAGGAGGTAAACAGTGAACAAATAATATTCAGCATATAACCCAGGGTTCAGGAAAGCAAGAAAGGTCTGATCAAGTTGACTGCAGCAGCTGCAGCAATCTTAATTTCCTAGATACTTTCAAAACTTAAAGTTTTGGTCTGTGGCTGGTTACTGTTTTGGTGTATTCTTCTCTGAGCAACTTGAGGGACATGATTTTCACCACTTAAATGTATTAAATGTATTGCTTAGTAGCACACCAACATTATCCTCAGGGGTAAAGTTTTGAGAGTTTGGCTTATATTGGCTCTGACTTTGTTATCCACAGGAAAAGAAAACACACTGGGTGGGTGCAGGAAGCATGAGAAAAGCTAATCTGTTTTATCATTATTTCAAGCCTGATATTTTTTTTTATTGCTGTGATATAATTAGTTTTATGTCCAAATTATGTCTTTCAGATCAAGATCTTTCATAGGAAATACATTTTGTAATTTAAGCTTTCAAAGCAACTGTCATTCATTAAACTTAACTTAACACCGTTTGTGCTTAGGTGTTGTACAAGATCCATGGTGTCAGCAGCAAATTCCCATGCAGTTATAATAATAGTACCATCAGGTAAAGAACATCAATGAAAATATATGCATTCAATTTTTGCAGAACATGAGTAAAGGAGAGAGTCCTTGCTGACTCGAAGTAATTCTGTCGTGAGAGACTTCTTGATGAACTCTCCACTCTCTGTATTGATCTGCACTCCTTGCCCCTTGTAATATAGTCATCACTTCCTTCACAAGCAGCTGAAGAGGTGCAGGTGAAAGTGGGTGACTTAGGCTATATTAATCATTATGGAAGCAAGAGAGTCAGAGATAACTACCCAATATGTCTGTGTCCAATGGCCTCAGTAATAAAAAGCATTGCCACTTAATGGCCTCTCAGACATAAAATTAGAATTAGTTTTGCAGTTGTGATCAGAATAGCTGTCCACAGAATTTAAGGTGAATGAGAAGCTAGCAAGTCCAATCTAAGATAGAAGCAATAGATTATACTTGTGGTGCTCTACTGCTTTTTCTTTCTGCTCTAAGCAAGACAGCTAGGTCAGGAGTTTGAAAGGGGTTGCATATTTGATGCAAACTTCAAAGGAGGGGGCTTCTCTTCCATATCAGTGATTTATTGATTATACGCTATCAACTCATTTTTGAGTCCTAGTGAGCATATAGATAGATCTTCTCGGGGACAATCTATCCCTAACCTATTCGTACAATTATTCCAATGATAGACTCACTGTAACTAAGTCCTCTTCCTTTTCTCTTTTCTTCCACCTGAGTCCTCCTCTTCTCGTTCCTTCTACCTTGCCCAGCATCACAGCCTTTTCCAGAGAGCTGTATCTTCATGTAATGTATCCAAAGTAGAATAATTTGAGCTGATCATTTTGTTTCAAATGAACTTGATTTATTCAGTGATCTATTGATTTGTTTTCTGAGCTGTCCATTGTATTTTCTCCAAATACCATGAACTCTCCAGGAGTCTTCTCCAACATCAAAGTTCAAAGGTGTCAATATTCTTCCTATCTGCTTCTTTAAAGTCCAATGTTTGCTTCGATAGAGTGTCACAGGAAATATATTGGCTTGCATGATTCTGATCTTTGTAGATATAGACACATCACAGCATTTTAAATATCTTTTCCAAGGTTTTCATGGCTGTTCTACCAAGTTCTAGTCTGTGATATATTTCTTGACTGTTTCTTTACTGTTGATGGTTGAACCTAAAAGGCAGAAGCACTTTAATATCTGTTGCTTATCCTATTTCACTGGGTATTTCATCAGTTCCTATAGCCTTTTGATTTGGTAATGATGTGAGTGCTGATCTGTGGGTATACAGTGCATTCAGAAAGTATTCAGACTCCCTTCATTTTTGTCAATTTTGTTATGCTGCAGCCTGATTCTACAGTTATTGAAATTCATTTTTTAATCATTAATCTACACTCAGGACTCCATAAAGATTAAGTGAAGACAAAATTTTAGAAATGTCTGTAATTTTATTAAAAAGAAAAAACTGAAATATCACATTGGCATAAGTATTCAGACCCTTCAATCAATACTTTGTTGAAGCACCTTGGCAGTATTTACAGCCTCGAGTCTTTTGGGGTATGAGCAAACAAGCTTTGCACACCTGGACTGGGGGATTTTTCTCCCCATTCTTCCTTGCAAATCCTCTCAAGGTCAGTCAGGTTGGATGGCAATCATTGAGACACAACCATTTTCAGGTCTCTCCAGAAATGTTCAATAGGGTTCAAGTCAGGGCTGTGCCTTTGCCACTCTAAGACATTCACAGAGTTGTCCCTAAGTCACTCCTGTGTTTTCTTGGCTATATGCTTAGGATCATTGTCATGTTAGAAAGTAATCCTTCGGCCCAGTTTGAGGTCCTAAGCTGTGATGACTCCCCTGGATACTTCCCCAGATACCTCTCTAGAGGTCAGCTCAGGGGAGGATGAACCAGTTCCTGGCACATCATGAATTGAGTTGATTGATTGCTCCAAGCAACCATCTGTGAAGAATTTGTCTGAGGCTCCAAGTAAGGAAAGCATGCAGCTGCAGTCAGTCAGTGAGGAGAAGGAGGAAATGCCTTCTGCACCTGATCCAAGAACACATAGGGCAGAGGAAAGGCAGGAGCAGAGAAGGTCAGCCAGACTACTCATGAGGAGAAAGGCTCGCCCTTCTTGATGGTCTGTACCAAAAGCTGGCTATTTAGCATAGCAGACAGATGGAGGTGATGGTGGGAACAATGTGTTTGTTTTCTACCTGTGTGTTTTCTGGTTGTTGTGATTCCTGCTTCGCTTTTGATTGACATTGTGCCTTGACTTGGATTCATACCATGGAAACTCTGGACTTTTCTTGCCTCATGAACTCTCTAGTGTTGTGGATGTAAGTTTGCCTGGAGGATTTATTTTGATTGAAAAACTTTCAAGTGCCTTGTGAAGTCTTTGGCCATTGCTCTGTGGACTAGCATTAGTCTGCTCAAGGCTGGACTTAATTGGGACAGTTTTGGGTTTTTTGGTGAAGGGAATTGCTAGAGAATATTATTATTAATAATAATAATAATAACAACAACAACAACAACAACAATAACAACTTTAGTGTGACTTTGAAAGTACACCAATCGGCATACATCAAAATGAAATTTCGTTGCATACAGCTCTCAAAGGGTCACCACCTCCGATATACACTCCTTGTTCGTGGCCAGCTCAAGTTACAGATCTTCCATTTTAGTCTCTAGGGAGTGAACGATGGCAAACAGGACAGATGGAAATGGAGCTCCATTTGGATTAGCCCTCAAATTAGCTTGTATTCCTGCATGACAACCTAGCCTCCTTTCCTTTTTCTGATCTTGTCTCTTCCACCTTTTCCTTAAAGAGGCCTCACTCCTTTTCGCCCCTGGAGAATGCTGCCATCACCACCAACTGCTCCAAAAGCCTCTCTCCCATCCTCTGGGCCTGCCGATGGCCTCATCCAGTTCTTTCGCTCCATAAGCCCTGGGACCTCTCCTCCTCTGCCTCCTTTGGAAACAGCCCTGATTTGCAATAGAATCCATCATTGGGCCAGCAGTCAGATCTTGCTGCCGGCAGAACAATTTTAAACAGCACCAATGACTTTTAACGGTCTCACCAACAGTTCCGAAACAGCTAGAAACTCGCCATGCCAACAAAGATTGTCAGTCGTATGTTGTATGTTACCTTAGTTCCACCACATTGCTCAAACACATTAAAACCTTCCTGATCATGTGGCCTATATCCCTTAATATCCCTCTCATAACTTTTCACCTTTGAGAGCCAATGCAGCCGCAGCCAATCCAGGCACCGCCATCTTAGAACTCACTAAACCACAGTTATGTGTGTGTGTAGTGAGTGGGACAGCACATAAACTCTGTGGAACAGGTTTTCATTGAGGATATCCCTGTATTTTGCTCCATTCAAATTTCCCTCAACCCTGACCAGTCTCCCAGTCCCTGCTGCTGAAAAACACCCCCACAGCATGCTGCTGTCACCACCATGCTTCACTGTTGAGATTATATTGGCCGGTAATGAGTGGTGCCTGGTTTCCTCCAGACATAACGTTTAGAACTGAGGCCAAACAGTTCATTCTTATCCCAGATCAGTGGAAGGCTGCAATGATGGTTGTCCTTCTAGAACTCTGTCCCATCACCACACAGGATCTGGGGAGCTCAGACAGATTGACCATTGGGTTCTTGGTCACCTCTCTTTCTAAGGCCCTTCTCCCCTGATCGCTCAGTTTGACTGGGTGACCAGCTCTTGGAAGAGTCTCGATTATGCCAAACTTCTTCCATTTGAGAATTATGGAGGCACTGTGCTCTTAAGAACCTTCAGTGCAGCAGAAATTTTATTGGAACCTTCCCCAGATCTGTGCCTTGCAATAATCCTGTCTCTGAAGGCAGTTCCTTTGCCCTCATGGCTTTTACTCTGTTACAGTATGCATTGTCAGCTATGAGGCCTTCTATAAAGAGGTGTGTGGCTTTCCAAATCATGTCCAATCAATTTAATTTACCACAAGTGGACTCCAATCAAGGTGTAGAAACATGTCAGCAATAATCAAGATAAATGGGGTGGGCACTGGAGCTAAATTTCAAGTGTTATTGCAAAGGGTCTGAATACTTATGCCAATGTGATATCTCAGTTTTTTTTTCTTTTTTATACATTTACAGACATTTATAAAATTCTGTTTTCACTTTGTCATTATGTAGTATAGTATGAGTGTAGATTAATGAGAAAAAAATGAATGTCAACAACTGTAGAATCAGGCTGCAGCATAACAAAATTGACAAAAGTGAAGGAGGTCTGAATACTTTCTGAATGCATTGTATTTTCAGGGTCATATTATGAAAATTACTAGCTTTTGTCTTCCTCTTTAGCCATCCAGTACAGCTATTCAATTTGGAACATCTTCATGAACAGCTCTCCTTTGCATTCCTTTCCCTTTCTGCATATAAAAGTATGCATACTCAAGGGGCTTTGAACAAATATTGCCTCCTTCCTTCAAGTCACACCTTTTTGCACAGTCATCTTTGTAGGACAAGACCCAATTACCTGTCTGTACAATTATCTACAATAATGAAATTAGCTTTGTTAAGGTTTATTACTAGCGCTGTGTTGAGATTTTCTATGCAACTTGTACCATTTGATAGAAAAGAATATAAGTTTGAAATTTTAAAAGGAAAAGAATATTTTAACAGTGTTTTTATTGGTGGTGTGCAAAATAAAGACCATCCTACATATTGTAATTATGAGAAGGCTAAGTAGAGTAGGATAGGTTAATGTCAGGCATGAAGAATCAGGATTACACGTAAGTTCCAATTCAGAAGATTTATTGCTCAAGCCTACACAACTAACAGTCAGCATTAAATTGGCGCAATACAAGGATTAATGAAATTCAAGGGGGTCCTATACTTGGAGCATTTGTGGACATGTAAAAATTCTAGACTGAGTCCTCTCAACTCCACATCCATGCTCTGCCTGCTCTTCTATAATTGCTGCCTATTTTTTGTATTCTTTTCAACACCTCCCCACTTCTGAGAATTCAGTTCCAAGGAAGCTCTTTTGTGAGCTTTACAAATCAGGAAGCCAGGAGGTTACAGAAATTACAGTCATGCAGCATGGGAGGGAAAGAACATGCCTCATCTGTCTCCATGTAGTAATAACATTTTTAAAAAGTAAGAATTGCTAAATCACCCTGAAATGGATTTTAAAAAAAAAAAGCAACAAACTACTTTCAGGAAAGGAAATTTCAATAAATTTGTCACATAATTTGTAACACTGAAGTAAATAGATAAATAGATTTCATTATTTAGTGAGTTAGTTATTAAAATTATTTATATCCTGGGTTTTAGGATTAAAGCAGCTTACAATAAATTCAAATGCTTGTAAATAAAAATACAATGAATGTTATTTAAAAACGGGCAAAGAAATAATTAAAAGAAGATAGGTGGGAAGATCCCTTCTTTCCATTCTGCCTACTTGATTTTTATCCCGCCTGTCAATTCAGCTAAGCACTCAAGGTGGCTATCAGTAAGTTAATATACAGAATAAAAAATAAAAGTTTAAAACATGAATTAAAATAAATGCAAACATTAACAGAATCATTAAAAGATAAGACAGGCAGATTTATTTCACCATGGGGAGGCATTTAAATTCTCTATCAGAATGTCTTAAGAGGATGTTTTTTTAGTATATTGTACTTAGGTTTTCACAGGTAAATGAGAACTACAGGTAGTTCTTGGCTAACAAACATTTATTTAATGACCATTCAAAGTTACAACAGCATTGAAAATGTGACTTATGACTGTACCATGCATCAGAATGGTCAATACATTAGCAGGATCTCTTCTTTGTTCCTTTGTTCCTAACAATCAAACAATATCCATACCCCATCATTTAGAAGCAGGGTCCTTAGTTCCCAGATGTCTTTTAGGCATATCACCTGCTCTCAATCACAGCATTGTGCCAGAATTGAACCTGCTGAACAACCTGAAATCTGAGAGGGCAGATCTCAGGATGACATCTTCTTTGCCCAATTAGATTCAGCAATACACAACATGTGCATCTGTCCATTACAAGATTGCAGATAAACAAGTTCTTTTTATAAATGGATCTGGCATTTACCACCAGCAACTCAACTTGATGTTATTATCACCAGTGATCCAGGATTTAAGCTATACCCAGAAGTGGGGATCAACAGATTGTCAGTCTCTTTTCTTGCAAAATATTGTGCTGAGGCTGAGAAAGGAAGGGCAGTATCTCTAAACACAATCAGCAGATAGGAGATCCCATTATAGGCTTATCTAACAAACCAACACTAGTCCCTTATGCAAACATTAAGAGAAAAAAGAGATTCAAAATCTTCAAAGAAGCGCTATTTTAATGAACTCTCTCTAATAAAGGAAGGCTGGAGGGTTCTTATCTTAGTTTTTAAAATTCTGCACTCTAACTCCTAATTATTGGCATTAGAGCTAATTAAAGAACATCTATGTGAATCTTGATTCCTTTACTGTACTATGCAGTTAAGGTCCTTGAAAGTTTTCCTTGAATAGCAAACCTAGTATTTCCGGCCACATATTCCTTGGCCCATTAAAACTGGGGTTCATCTGATCAATATCTCCTAATGCAGTTCAGATATTCATCACTCGCATTTGGAAGCCAGCAATGTAGCTAATACCCCAATCAACCTTATACCACTTATCACAAAATGTATATCATCTAACTAGCAACTGACAAAAAGATCTCATATGACATCTAGAGAAGGTAGTAAATCTTCTTACTATGAAATAAGGAGCCAGAATCCTTCCACTCCACTTTTCATTCTTTCACTACAAATGGGAGCTACCCAAGTCACCCTGTCTTATACCTAGAGGTTAGCTACATACATTATACTAGCAGGCATCCACAGGATATTCAACTGAATAGAGCAATACTATTTTACAGAGTGAAGAATATGACTTTGACAAAATATAGAAAAATCATTAACTGCGCAAAGAGGAATGAAACATTTTTTAACCTTAAGATAATATTTGGAAGCAGCTCAGACAGATGCATCCCTGATTCACTGGAATATATCAGAAGAGAGCTATATTCTGCTATTCTGTTATTCTAGAGAATCAAAATAAAAGTAGTTCTAGTCTTCCTGAAGAGTTGATTTTCTGGTTTGTTCTACCAAGTGGGGCTGAGAAGTATAGATAGGTTTATGATTGGTGCCCTTATTCCAACCTCACAACTTCATATGTTGCAGCTCAGGGTCTTTGATCATCAGGATTCTTCCATGAATCCAATGTTGGACATCCCTTGCTTCTTTGCCAGAACCATCTGAGAACAGAATGTGCCAGCAATCTTCACCTTTGGCTCTCATCTTATCCTCTCTATGTTTCTGAAGGCAGGCCTGCTACCAATACCACTATTACCAGTGTCTTAAGTTCAGTCTAAGTCCTGCCATTATAGTCCTAGCTGTGAAAAAAAAATGTACCACTTTCTATACTTCCCCAATGTCAAGCCCTATGTAGCTGACAAGTACAAGGAAGCAAAAATAATGCAGTTTTCAGTGAGATACCTTTAATATTAATTTGGAGTAATACTCAAAAACTATGATAAGTATTCTCTGCCTCAGTTACAATGAGCCTTTTTGGAAAACTTTTTTCTTCATAGCACATGGAATGAATTGCCTGTTCTGAGATTAATCATTCAATCAACACACTCTCAGCTTTCACACAATCTCTTCCACACAGCAAGCAATATAGGTTATCCTAAGTTTAATGGAAGTTCAGCCCTCAGCAGATCTCTACCTTGAGTTGTTCTCTAGCTCTGGTTCAAGCCCATACCTTCTGGACTGATTCCATGATCTTATACAGAATTCCACTGTACAATGCAGTTTACACAACTACACTTAGTTTGATCCTCTGATATTGATTCTACACTCAGGAATCAGCCCCAGACTCATCCAAATTCTAATGATACTGTGTACGAAGAGTCTGCCACTTATCCAAAAAAATTTCTGTCTCCTTCAGACCATAATCTCACATCTACCATCATCTAAAGCAGTTTATTATATTCTCCTTTAACCAGTCCCTATTTCCTAAATCTTCCTCACCTTCACCCCAATTTCTTAATCTGTTTCTACTAGTCACAACCATGAGAAAGTAATTCACAACAAGATGTCATGTTATTGAAAAACAAATGCGGAAAGCACATTAAGATTCAACTAAGGTTATAAGCAAATAAAATAAAAAGAGACTTATTGATAACAAAAATACAGTAACATATCTCTGCTATGATCCCCAATCACTGAAAACTTTTTCAGAAAGAAAAATCTAGATTCATGATGAATTTCAGAATGAATTCTCAGTCTGGATTTTCTTATATAGGCAATGATAATAGATAGTAAGAATTAAGTTATTTAAGCTTTATCCTATGAAAACCAATCTCTATTTGTTCTTTAAAGGCCACAGTAAAGAAGAAGTAAAAGAAAATATACCATCATATTGTTTATCAATGCTGGAGAAGGTTGATTTGTTTTCCTTTTTTAACAGCATGCTATTAATATATTATTCTAGCTTTTTGTATGAACAGAGATAATTGACTCTATAATGGTGCAGGGATAAAAAGTGTTCATTAATTCTGATTAATTTAGAGCAAGATCTTTTTCTTGTGTTTATTGATTTGGTATAAAGTATATTTTTCAGACAATCCAGAGCTCCCCTCCCCTTTTCTAGAGAAACAGGTAATCAGAAACAGATTCTTATTGTTTTCTTGAAATCTAAAGAAACATTGACTCTCAACAAATATAGCAAAGTGCTTGGTTCATTTATTTGACCTTATGTACAGAATACCCATGAAAGAAGTAGCATTGTTTTAAAAGAATTTTCCCAAGGTTTTATAAAACATTTTATGCCATATACAGTATCTAACTTTAGAAATTTTTTGACAATGATTCATATGACCTTATCACTTGTAGAGACACCAAATATTGAAAATCTCTCATTATTGTACTACTTATTGGCAATATTTGTTCATCAGAATTGTTTCACACATGCACACACAGAGAAAGGAACATCCACATATTGATTGTTTAGCTATCCAATGAGAATGATTAGAAAGTATGCTTGTTTGATAGTTTGGTAAAAGTAGGAATGAATTTTTTATCTACCTGTTTATGTACTCCCTAGTTACATTAAAGAACGTCACAGCTTGTGGGTGAGTTAATTAGAACTTATTCAGGCTTGCATTAGGAAGCTAAGCAGATTTGGTTGGATGTCCTTGGGAGACAGATGTGTGTGTGTTCCCCCCCCCTTCTCTTCCTGTACTACAGCAATCCTCTCTTTTACAAATGATTAAAAAGTGAGACACGGCTCTAATTGATCCTTATAACAGAATTCCTCTACTTATTGATTTCCATTTTGTACTGAGTAATACATATTCCAACTATTACAGACAAAGCAGATAGGTTTTGCTGGTTTCTCTGTTTAATGAACCACATAAAAGCAATCACTCTTAAAAAGCAGCATCAAACGAACAACTTATCCTATTTGTCTTTTGTTGCTTACTCCTACATCTCATTGCAGCTCAACAAATAAATATAAAATAATATTAGAATATATTCTGCAGAATGATTTTTTTTAATCTTACATTTTTTGTTGATTTTATAGGCCCCTCTAATTTGTTATGACTTTGAGCAGTTTACAGAATCCAACAATAAAAAGCAGAGGTCAGAACAAGGGAAAGAGATCATCAAATGAGAAAGCTGAGAGGAAAAAACAAACAATTCAAAAGACCAAAACATCACAGAAAGGGGCCATCACATACACCAATCTAGCGCCTGGAGACAGAGCTAGCATTAAAGGGCTTATTTAAATAATATCAGACCTTTCAGGACAAGAAAAGCTTGTTTAAATAGACAGAGTTTATTCAGATTCCCTTTAGGTTTCCTCAGAGCTTCGGGTGTTTTTAAATAAGTACATAAAAAAGAGCAGGGCTTATGACTGCCATATTCATTTGTTTAGCCCCTTCCACCTGTTACCGCTAAAGAGGTTTAAATTCTACTTCTAGATTAGCAAGAATCATATAAAACAAGTAAATATTTCTCATCAAAGACTCTTTAATTAGCATCCCATTGATATGCCACAAAACTCATTCCTTAATATACATGTCAGTTGACTTTCAATCTCTTCCTGGTGCACACAAGGTCTAATCACTGAAATTAATAAGCAAACAAATCACAAATACCTAATAGCTTGTTACTACTACTAAAAATGGAATGGTGACCCTTATGTGTGTATCAGTGTCTATTTATTTTGTTGTAATTTTCCATCATTTTCTTTGACTATGCCTGCCAGGTTAAGGTGACATGCAGCAGTTTCAGATCACTGCTTTAGAATCTTCCGAGTTCAACCCTGGTACCCTCAATACCTATTCCCAGCAGGTAAATGACACTTCATGCTGTTCCCCTCTGTGACCCCAATATCCAATTCCTGTTCTCCTTCATTGCTTCAAAGCTGGAATAATGCCTCTGTGTACAGGTAATGCTCTGCAACCTCTCATCACTATACAAGTTAGCCCAGAACTCTTTTGAGAAAGGGGTACTTTGTACAATCCAAGGTCTGGAGATTCTCCCTTTGTCTCCTTTGCTTCGTTCTTCACCATTTTTACTGACAGGATTATTTTGTGGATTGTTGAACTACACTTTCCTCAATGGGCTGACACTGGTGCTATAATCTGGAAAGTTTTCTAATGCTTGTGACAAAGGTGGAAAAAAAATATGTGGTCCTTTCTTTCTTTCCAAACTTGATGGATCTTTACAGATATTCTTTCTTGTTTTCTTTAGGGGTATTATTCTGCAGAGCGTTTCCTTACCACTGCTCATCAACATTTCACAATATGATTAAGTAGAAAGAACAAACAGAAGCAAACAATGCTGACTTAGGCATTTGTTCTACTGCATGGGCAAATACAAGTGTTAATGCAAAGCAATTGATTTCTACATTTATCAATTGAAAGATTGTCTTCGCATCTCAGATAGCATTCACAAACTGATGCACTCCAGAGACACCGAAGTCTAATTCCCATCACCACCCAACATAGTCAATATTTCTCCTGGAATGATGGAATCTATAATTATATACATATGGAAATGTAATATTGGGGGAAAATGATAAAAGTAGATATATAACAAAATGTTATTTTAGTATTGATAGGGAATAAGAAAGGATGATGGTGCAGACATTTTAGTTTCTGTAACTTTAAGTCCATTGGAATTTTTGGCTGTAATAACCAATTTTAATATTGTTTCAAAAAATGTGTGGGTGTATGGCAATACTAAAAAAAATTACAGATAGATCTGCAGACAATTTTGTGTTGATTTCTAAGCAGAAGACTAACACTGTACAAATAATACTTCTGGTGGGTGCCTTTCTGCCTGTTCATTCAGTAATGCAACCAGCTGATTCCATCCTTAAAAAAGTGGGAATATCCATGGCAGTGCACACAGCCTTGGAGATTTTTGTATTTTCTCCAGTTAGCAGGAAATGGGTAGAGAGATAGGTCTCTGTGTGTTTGCACATATGTTAATATATAGGGTTATGCATATAAATACAGAAGACGTATGACAGACAGATACCAACATGTGGGAGCTATACGGTATCATTTTCTTTTATCCTTAATATAAGGCAAAACTTAGAGAATGTCTCATTTTTACTAAATAATGTGAAAGTTGACAAAATTACAGTGCTGTTATCCAAATCTTAAAATTATATCTATTTGAATCAATTAACTCTAACAATGAAAAAAAATACATAGATAAGAATGTGAGTTTCCTTATTTTCTTACCCCACCACTATTATATACAAATATTTCAAAATGAGTCATTACTTGCTTTAGCTTCATTTTTCAAATTAACTGAAATATAATTTCCCTAGTGGAAATATAAAAACTACAAAGGTTGCCAATTTTCTGTTTGCACTCACAAAGTAATTCCACTTCTTTTTCTATTATATTGTTCTGCCTTCCAATATAATGTCTGACCCATTTGGAAGATTATCACCTACACAAAAGGCAAGCTTATTTAAAAAAAAGATTGTGTGGCTTGATTGATTGTCATTTAAAGGAAATATCTGTGATATTTCTGTTGTTATGAACATTTATCCAGACACTTTTCCCCATCATGCTTCATGCTTTGATTTTGAGCACATACCTGAAACAATTCAAATATACATTGTCCCAAGCTATTTTTTTCTGATACATTACTCTGTAGGTCTAAATAGTGTCCAAGAAATGATAACATAATCGACACTGAGACCACCAGAACACATAACACAAGCTTTTGCAGTTTCAGTGCAAAATCACATTATACTATTATGTATTAATAGCACTATGAAAATTTTCATAGATTACACCTATATTTGGTCCCAATGACACATGCACACAAAAAGCCTGGTAATAATTTTTTGTCTGCAATATGTCCATGATTTTATTTCATTTCATGCCCAACTCATGAGTGACCCAGTCTTAATTCATTACTAGCTATACCAGCATTAACATAGTTTGGTTGCCGGCGCCTCGGCATAGTCAGCTGACCCCATCGCTGCCTATAGGGGGCGAAATTTTGGCCCCCTCAGAGAGGGCGCGCAACTTGGGTGTCCTCCTGGATCCACGGCTGACACTGGAAGATCATGTGTCGGCCGTGACCAGGGGGGCGTTTTATCAGGTTCGCCTGATCCACCAGTTGCGCCCTTTTCTGGACCGGGACGCTCTGCGCACAGTCACTCAGGCTCTCGTCACCTCCCG